>NW_026061034.1:0-53000 GCF_929443795.1 Astur gentilis
TAGGCTGCAGGGGGACGGTGAAGACCAGCAACAGCTTTCAGGGCTGCCACCTTCCGTGAGGGACAAGGAGCGGACTTGTGCCTTTCCGGAATCAGGCTCTGCCGAGGACGAGAGCCATGAGATGTTCCTCCTCTGGGCAAGCCCACGTCGTGAATCCTCTTGGGCCGGTGAATAGTCTGCAGGGGGATGGTGAAGACCAGCAACAGCTTTCAGGACTGCCCCCTTCCGTGTGGGACAAGGAGCCGGAGGAGTGCCTTTTTGGAATCAGGCTCTGCCGAGGAAGAGAGCCATGAGATGTTCCTCCTCTGGGCATGCCCAGGTCCTGAATCCTGTTGTGCCTGTGAATAGGCTTCAGGGGGATTGTGAAGACCAGCAACAGCTTTCAGGGCTGCCACCTTCCGTGTGGGACAGAGAGCCGGACGTGTGCCTTTCCGGAATCAGGCTCTGCCGAGGACGAGAGCCATGAGATGTTCCTCCTTGGGGCAAGCCCGTGTCCCAAATCCTGTTGTGCCTGTGAATAGGCTGCAGGGGGATGGTGAAGACCACCAACAGCTTTCAGGGCTGCCCCCTTCCGTGTGGGATACGGAGCCGGACGTGTGCCTTTTCGGAATCAGGCTCTGCCGAGGAAGAGAGCCATGAGATGTTCCTCCTCTGGGCATGCCCGGGTCCTGAATCCTGTTGTGCCTGTGAATAGGCTGCAGGGGGATGGTGAAGACCACCAACAGCTTTCAGGGCTGCCACCTTTCGTCTGGGACAGAGAGCCGGACGTGTGCCTTTCCGGAATCAGGCTATGCCGAGGATGAGAGCCATGAGATGTTCCTCCTCGAGGCAAGCCCGGGTCCCAGATTCTGTTGTGCCTGTGAATAGGCTGCAGGGGGACGGTGAAGACCAGCAACAGCTTTTAGGGCTGCCACCTTCCGTGTGGGACAAGGAGCCGGACGTGTGCCTTTTCGAAACAGGCTCTGCCGAGTACGAGAGCCATGAGATGTTCCTCCTCGGGGCAAGCCCGGGTCCCAGATCCTGTTCTGCCTGTGAATAGGCTGCAGGGGTACGGTGAAGACCAGCAACAGCTTTCCGGCTTGCCACCTTCCTTGTGGGACAAGGAGCCGGACGTGTGCCTTTCCGGAATCAGGCTCTGCCAAGGACGAGAGCCATGAGATGTTCCTCCTCTGGGCAAGCCCGGGTCCCAAATCCTGTTGTGCCTGTGAATAGGCTGCACGGGGATGGTGAAGACCACGAACAGCTTTCAGGGCTGCCCCCTTCCGTGTGGGACAAGGAGCCGGACGTGTGCCTTTCCGGAATCAGGCTCTGAAGAGGACGAGAGCCATGAGATGTTCCTCCTCGGGGCAAGCCCGGGTCCCAGGTCCTGTTGTGCCTGTGAATAGGCTGCAGGGGGACGGTGAAGACCAGCAACAGCTTTCAGGGCTGCCACCTTCCCTGTGGGATAAGGAGCCGGACGTGTGCCCTTCCGTAATCAGGCTCTGCCGAGGACGAGAGCCATGAGATGTTCCTCCTCGGGGCAAGCTCGTGTCCCAGATCCTGTTGTGCCTGTGAATAGTCTGCAGGGGGATGGTGAAGACCAGCAACAGCTTTCAGGACTGCCCCCTTCCGTGTGGGACAAGGAGCCGGAGGAGTGCCTTTTTGGAATCAGGCTCTGCCGAGGAAGAGAGCCATGAGATGTTCCTCCTCTGGGCATGCCCAGGTCCTGAATCCTGTTGTGCCTGTGAATAGGCTTCAGGGGGATTGTGAAGACCAGCAACAGCTTTCAGGGCTGCCACCTTCCGTGTGGGACGAGGAGGCGGACGTGTGTCTTTTCGGAATCAGGCTCTGCCGAGGACGAGAGCCATGAGATGTTCCTCCTCGGGGCAAGCCCGGGTCCCAGATCCTGTTGTGCCTGTGAATAGGCTGCAGGGGGACGGTGAAGACCAGCAACAGCTTTCAGGAGTGCCACCTTCCGTGTGGGACAAGGTGCGGGACGAGTGCCTCTTCGGAATAGGTTCTGCCGAGGACGAGAGCCATGAGATGTTCCTCCTCTGGGCAAGCCCGCATCGTGAATCCTATTGTGCCTGTGAATAGGCTGCAGGGGGACGGTGAAGACCAGCAACAGCTTTCAGGGCTGCCACCTTCCGTGAGGGACAAGGAGCGGACTTGTGCCTTTCCGGAATCAGGCTCTGCCGAGGACGAGAGCCATGAGATGTTCCTCCTCTGGGCAAGCCCACGTCGTGAATCCTCTTGGGCCGGTGAATAGTCTGCAGGGGGATGGTGAAGACCAGCAACAGCTTTCAGGACTGCCCCCTTCCGTGTGGGACAAGGAGCCGGAGGAGTGCCTTTTTGGAATCAGGCTCTGCCGAGGAAGAGAGCCATGAGATGTTCCTCCTCTGGGCATGCCCAGGTCCTGAATCCTGTTGTGCCTGTGAATAGGCTTCAGGGGGATTGTGAAGACCAGCAACAGCTTTCAGGGCTGCCACCTTCCGTGTGGGACAGAGAGCCGGACGTGTGCCTTTCCGGAATCAGGCTCTGCCGAGGACGAGAGCCATGAGATGTTCCTCCTTGGGGCAAGCCCGTGTCCCAAATCCTGTTGTGCCTGTGAATAGGCTGCAGGGGGATGGTGAAGACCACCAACAGCTTTCAGGGCTGCCCCCTTCCGTGTGGGATACGGAGCCGGACGTGTGCCTTTTCGGAATCAGGCTCTGCCGAGGAAGAGAGCCATGAGATGTTCCTCCTCTGGGCATGCCCGGGTCCTGAATCCTGTTGTGCCTGTGAATAGGCTGCAGGGGGATGGTGAAGACCACCAACAGCTTTCAGGGCTGCCACCTTTCGTGTGGGACAGAGAGCCGGACGTGTGCCTTTCCGGAATCAGGCTATGCCGAGGATGAGAGCCATGAGATGTTCCTCCTCGAGGCAAGCCCGGGTCCCAGATTCTGTTGTGCCTGTGAATAGGCTGCAGGGGGACGGTGAAGACCAGCAACAGCTTTTAGGGCTGCCACCTTCCGTGTGGGACAAGGAGCCGGACGTGTGCCTTTTCGAAACAGGCTCTGCCGAGTACGAGAGCCATGAGATGTTCCTCCTCGGGGCAAGCCCGGGTCCCAGATCCTGTTCTGCCTGTGAATAGGCTGCAGGGGTACGGTGAAGACCAGCAACAGCTTTCCGGCTTGCCACCTTCCTTGTGGGACAAGGAGCCGGACGTGTGCCTTTCCGGAATCAGGCTCTGCCAAGGACGAGAGCCATGAGATGTTCCTCCTCTGGGCAAGCCCGGGTCCCAAATCCTGTTGTGCCTGTGAATAGGCTGCACGGGGATGGTGAAGACCACGAACAGCTTTCAGGGCTGCCCCCTTCCGTGTGGGACAAGGAGCCGGACGTGTGCCTTTCCGGAATCAGGCTCTGAAGAGGACGAGAGCCATGAGATGTTCCTCCTCGGGGCAAGCCCGGGTCCCAGGTCCTGTTGTGCCTGTGAATAGGCTGCAGGGGGACGGTGAAGACCAGCAACAGCTTTCAGGGCTGCCACCTTCCCTGTGGGATAAGGAGCCGGACGTGTGCCCTTCCGGAATCAGGCTCTGCCGAGGACGAGAGCCATGAGATGTTCCTCCTCGGGGCAAGCTCGTGTCCCAGATCCTGTTGTGCCTGTGAATAGTCTGCAGGGGGATGGTGAAGACCAGCAACAGCTTTCAGGACTGCCCCCTTCCGTGTGGGACAAGGAGCCGGAGGAGTGCCTTTTTGGAATCAGGCTCTGCCGAGGAAGAGAGCCATGAGATGTTCCTCCTCTGGGCATGCCCAGGTCCTGAATCCTGTTGTGCCTGTGAATAGGCTTCAGGGGGATTGTGAAGACCAGCAACAGCTTTCAGGGCTGCCACCTTCCGTGTGGGACGAGGAGGCGGACGTGTGTCTTTTCGGAATCAGGCTCTGCCGAGGACGAGAGCCATGAGATGTTCCTCCTCGGGGCAAGCCCGGGTCCCAGATCCTGTTGTGCCTGTGAATAGGCTGCAGGGGGATGGTGAAGACCAGCAACAGCTTTCCGGCCTGCCACCTTCCGTGAGGGACAAGGATCCGGACGTGTGCCTTTCCGGAAACAGTCTCTGCGAGGACGAGAGCCAGGAGATGTTCCTCCTCTGGGCAAGCCCGCGTCGTGAATCCTCTTGTGCCTGTGAATAGGCTGCAGGGGGATGGTGAAGACCAGCAACAGCTTTCAGGGCTGCCACCTTCCGTGTGGGACAAGGAGCCGGAAATGTGCCTTCTCGGAATCAGGCTCTGCCGAGGACGAGAGCCATGAGATTTTCCTCCTCGGGGCAAGCCCGGGTCCCAGATCCTGTTTTGCCTGTGAATAGGCTGCAGGGGGACGGTGAAGACCAGCAACATCCTTCAGGGGTGCCACCTTCCGTGTGGGACAAGGAGCCGGAAATGTGCCTTTTCGGAAACAGGCTCTGCCGAGGACGAGAGCCATGAGATGTTCCTCCTCGGGGCAAGCCCCGGTCCCAGATCCTGTTGTGCCTCTGAATAAGCTGCAGGGGGACTGTGAAGACCAGCAACATCCTTCAGGTGTGCCACCTTACGTGTGGGACAAGGAGCCGGACATGTGCCTTTTCGGAATCAGGCTCTGCCGAGGACGAGAGCCATGAGATGTTCCTACTCTGGGGAAGCCCGGGTCCCAGATCCTGTTGTGCCTGTGAATAGGCTGCAGGGGGACGATGAAGACCAGCAACATCCTTCAGGGGTGCCACCTTCCGTGTGGGACAAGGAGCCGGACGTGTTCCTTTTCGGAATCAGGCTCTGCCGAGGACGAGAGCCATGAGATGTTCCTCCTATGGGCAAGCACGGGTCCCAGATCCTGTTGTGCCTGTGAATAGTCTGCAGGGGGACGGTGAAGACCAGCAACAGCTTTCAGGGCTGCCACCTTCCGTGTGGGACAAGGAGCCGGACGTGTGCCTTCTCGGAAAGAGTCTCTGCCGAGGACGAGAGCCATGAGATGTTCCTCCTCTCGGCAAGCCCGTGTCCAAGATCCTGTTGTGCCTGTGAATAAGCTGCAGGCGGACGATGAAGACCAGCAACAGCTTTCAGGGCTGCCACCTTCCGTGTGGGACAAGTAGCCGGACGTGTGCCTTTTTGGAATCAGGCTCTGCCAAGGACGAGAGCCATGAGATGTTCCCCCTCTGGGCAAGCCCGGGTCCCAGATCCTGTTGTGCCTGTGAATAGGCTGCAGGGGGACGGTGAAGACCAGCAACATCCTTCAGGGGTTCCACCTTCCGTGTGGGACAAGGAGCCGGACGTGTGCCTTTCCGGAATCAGGCTCTGCCGAGGACGAGAGCCATGAGATGTTCCTCCTCTGCACAAGCCCGGGTCCCAGATCCTGTTGTGCCTGTGAATAGGCTGCAGGGGGACGGTGAAGACCAGCAACAGCTTTCAGGGCTGCCCCCTTCCGTGTGGGACAAGGAGCCGGACGTGTGCCTTTCAGGAATCAGACTCTGCCGAGGACGAGAGTCATGAGATGTTCCTCCTCGGGGCAAGCCCTGGTCCCAGATCCTGTTGTGCCTGTGAATAGGCTGCAGGGGGACGGTGAAGACCAGCAACAGCTTTCAGGGCTGCCACCTTCCGTGTGGGACAAGGAGACGGACGTGTGCCTTTTCGGAATCAGGCTCTGCCGAGAACGAGAGCCATGAGATGTTCCGACTCGGGGCAAGCCGAGGTCCCAGATCCTGTTGTGCCTGTGAATAGGCTGCAGGGGGACGGTGAAGACCAGCAACAGCTTTCAGGGCTGCCACCTTCCGTGTGGGACGAAGAACCGGACAAGTGCCTTTCCGGAATCAGGCTCTGCCGAGGACGAGAGCCATGAGATGTTCCTCCTCTCGGCAAGCCCGTGTCCAAGATCCTGTTGTGCCTGTGAATAAGCTGCAGGGGGACTGTGAAGACCAGCAACAGCTTTCAGGGCTGCCCCCTTTCGTGTGGGACAAGGAGCCGGACGTGTGCCTTTCCGGAATCAGGCTCTGCCGAGTACGAGAGCCATGAGATGTTCTCCCTCGGGGCAAGCCCGGGCCCCAAATCCTGTTGTTCCTGTGAATAGGCTGCAGGGGGACGGTGAAGACCAGCAACAGCTTTCCGGCCTGCCACCTTCCGTGAGGGACAAGGAGCCGGACATGTGCCTTTTCGGAATCAGGCTCTGCCGAGGATGAGAGCCATGAGATGTTCCTCCTCTGGGCAAGCCCGGGTCGCAGATCCTGTTGTGCCTGTGAATAGGCTGCAGGGGGACTGAGAAGACCAGCAACATCCTTCAGGGGTGCCACCTTCCGTGTGGGACAAGGAGCCGGACGTGTGCCTTTTCGGAATCAGGCTCTGCCGAGGAAGAGAGCCATGAGATGTTCCTCCTCGGGGCAAGCCCGGGTCCCAGATCCTGTTGTGCCTGTGAATAGGCTGCAGGGGGACGGTGAAGACCACGAACAGCTTTCAGGGCTGCCCCCTTCCTTGTGGGACAAGGAGCCGGACGTGTGCCTTTCCGGAATCAGGCTCTGCCGAGGACGAGAGCCATGAGATGTTCCTCCTCGGGGCAAGCCCGGGTCCCAGATCCTGTTCTGCCTGTGAATAGGCTGCAGGGGTACGGTGAAGACCAGCAACAGCTTTCCGGCTTGCCACCTTCCTTGTGGGACAAGGAGCCGGACGTGTGCCTTTCCGGAATCAGGCTCTGCCGAGGACGAGAGCCATGAGATGTTCCTCCTGTGGGCAAGCCCGGGTCCCAAATCCTGTTGTGCCTGTGAATAGGCTGCACGGGGATGGTGAAGACCACGAACAGCTTTCAGGGCTGCCCCCTTCCGTGTGGGACAAGGAGCCGGACGTGTGCCTTTCCGGAATCAGGCTCTGCCGAGGACGAGAGCCATGAGATGTTCCTCCTCGGGGCAAGCTCGTGTCCCAGATCCTGTTGTGCCTGTGAATAGTCTGCAGGGGGATGGTGAAGACCAGCAACAGCTTTCAGGACTGCCCCCTTCCGTGTGGGACAAGGAGCCGGAGGAGTGCCTTTTTGGATTCACGCTCTGCCGAGGAAGAGAGCCATGAGATGTTCCTCCTCTGGGCATGCCCAGGTCCTGAATCCTGTTGTGCCTGTGAATAGGCTTCAGGGGGATTGTGAAGACCAGCAACAGCTTTCAGGGCTGCCACCTTCCGTGTGGGACAGAGAGCCGGACGTGTGCCTTTCCGGAATCAGGCTCTGCCGAGGACGAGAGCCATGAGATGTTCCTCCTTGGGGCAAGCCCGTGTCCCAAATCCTGTTGTGCCTGTGAATAGGCTGCAGGGGGATGGTGAAGACCACCAACAGCTTTCAGGGCTGCCCCCTTCCGTGTGGGATACGGAGCCGGACGTGTGCCTTTTCGGAATCAGGCTCTGCCGAGGAAGAGAGCCATGAGATGTTCCTCCTCTGGGCATGCCCGGGTCCTGAATCCTGTTGTGCCTGTGAATAGGCTGCAGGGGGATGGTGAAGACCAGCAACAGCTTTCAGGGCTGCCACCTTCCGTGTGGGACAGAGAGCCGGACGTGTGCCTTTCCGGAATCAGGCTATGCCGAGGATGAGAGCCATGAGATGTTCCTCCTCGGGGCAAGCCCGGGTCCCAGATCCTGTTGTGCCTGTGAATAGGCTGCAGGGGGACGGTGAAGACCAGCAACAGCTTTCAGGGCTGCCACCTACCGTGAGGGACAAGGAGCCGGACGTGTGCCTTTCCGGAATCAGGCTCTGCCGAGGACGAGATCCATGAGATGTTCCCCCTCGGGGCAAGCCCAGGTACAAAATCCTGTTGTGCCTGTGAATAGGCTGCAGGGGGACGGTCAAGAGCAGCAACAGCTTTCAGGGCTGCCACCTTCCGTGTGGGACAAGGAGCCGGACTTGTGCCTTTTCGGAATCAGGCTCTGCCGAGGAAGAGAGCCATGAGATGTTCCTCCTCGGGGCAAGCCCGGGTCCCAGATCCTGTTGTGCCTGTGAATAGGCTGCAGGGGGACGGTGAAGACCAGCAACAGCTTTCAGGGCTGCCACCTTCCGTGTGGGACAAGGAGCCGGACGTGTGCCTTTTCGAAACAGGCTCTGCCGAGGACGAGAGCCATGAGATGTTCCTCCTCTGGGCAAGCCCGCGTCGTGAATCCTATTGTGCCTGTGAAAAGGCTGCAGGGGGACGGTGAAGACCAGCAACAGCTTTCAGGGCTGCCACCTTCCGTGTGGTACAAGGAGCCGGACGTGTCCCTTTCCGGAATCAGGCTCTGCCGAGGACGAGAGCCATGAGATGTTCCTCCTCGCGGCAAGCCCGGGTCCCAGATCCTGTTGTGCCTGTGAATAGGCTGCAGGGGGACGGTGAAGACCACGAACAGCTTTCAGGGCTGCCCCCTTCCGTGTGGGACAAGGAGCCGGACGTGTGCCTTTCCGGAATCAGGCTCTGCCGAGGACGAGAGCCATGAGATGTTCCTCCTCTGGGCAAGCCCGGGTCCCAAATCCTGTTGTGCCTGTGAATAGGCTGCACGGGGATGGTGAAGACCACGAACAGCTTTCAGGGCTGCCCCCGTCCGTGTGGGACAAGGAGCCGGACGTGTGCCTTTCCGGAATCAGGCTCTGCCGAGGACGAGAGCCATGAGATGTTCCTCCTCTGGGCAAGCCCGGGTCCCAGATCCTGTTGTGCCTGTGAATAGGCTGCAGGGGGACGGTGAAGACCAGCAACAGCTTTCAGGGCTGCCACCTTCCCTGTGGGATAAGGAGCCGGACGTGTGCCCTTCCGTAATCAGGCTCTGCCGAGGACGAGAGCCATGAGATGTTCCTCCTCGGGGCAAGCTCGTGTCCCAGATCCTGTTGTGCCTGTGAATAGTCTGCAGGGGGATGGTGAAGACCAGCAACAGCTTTCAGGACTGCCCCCTTCCGTGTGGGACAAGGAGCCGGAGGAGTGCCTTTTTGGAATCAGGCTCTGCCGAGGAAGAGAGCCATGAGATGTTCCTCCTCTGGGCATGCCCAGGTCCTGAATCCTGTTGTGCCTGTGAATAGGCTTCAGGGGGATTGTGAAGACCAGCAACAGCTTTCAGGGCTGCCACCTTCCGTGTGGGACAGAGAGCCGGACGTGTGCCTTTCCGGAATCAGGCTCTGCCGAGGACGAGAGCCATGAGATGTTCCTCCTTGGGGCAAGCCCGTGTCCCAAATCCTGTTGTGCCTGTGAATAGGCTGCAGGGGGATGGTGAAGACCACCAACAGCTTTCAGGGCTGCCCCCTTCCGTGTGGGATACGGAGCCGGACGTGTGCCTTTTCGGAATCAGGCTCTGCCGAGGAAGAGAGCCATGAGATGTTCCTCCTCTGGGCATGCCCGGGTCCTGAATCCTGTTGTGCCTGTGAATAGGCTGCAGGGGGATGGTGAAGACCAGCAACAGCTTTCAGGGCTGCCACCTTCCGTGTGGGACAGAGAGCCGGACGTGTGCCTTTCCGGAATCAGGCTATGCCGAGGATGAGAGCCATGAGATGTTCCTCCTCGGGGCAAGCCCGGGTCCCAGATCCTGTTGTGCCTGTGAATAGGCTGCAGGGGGACGGTGAAGACCAGCAACAGCTTTTAGGGCTGCCACCTTCCGTGTGGGACAAGGAGCCGGACGTGTGCCTTTTCGAAACAGGCTCTGCCGAGGACGAGAGCCATGAGATGTTCCTCCTCTGGGCAAGCCGGGTCCCAGATGCTGTTGTGCCTGTGAATAGGCTGCAGGGGGACGGTGAAGACCAGCAACAGCTTTCAGGGCTGCCACCTACCGTGAGGGACAAGGAGCCGGACGTGTGCCTTTCCGGAATCAGGCTCTGCCGAGGACGAGATCCATGAGATGTTCCCCCTCGGGGCAAGCCCAGGTCCAAAATCCTGTTGTGCCTGTGAATAGGCTGCAGGGGGACGGTCAAGAGCAGCAACAGCTTTCAGGGCTGCCACCTTCCGTGTGGGACAAGGAGCCGGACGTGTGCCTTTTCGGAATCAGGCTCTGCCGAGGAAGAGAGCCATGAGATGTTCCTCCTCGGGGCAAGCCCGGGTCCCAGATCCTGTTGTGCCTGTGAATAGGCTGCAGGGGGACGGTGAAGACCAGCAACAGCTTTCAGGGCTGCCACCTTCCGTGTGGGACAAGGAGCCGGACGTGTGCCTTTTCGAAACAGGCTCTGCCGAGGACGAGAGCCATGAGATGTTCCTCCTCTGGGCAAGCCCGCGTCGTGAATCCTATTGTGCCTGTGAAAAGGCTGCAGGGGGACGGTGAAGACCAGCAACAGCTTTCAGGGCTGCCACCTTCCGTGTGGTACAAGGAGCCGGACGTGTCCCTTTCCGGAATCAGGCTCTGCCAAGGACGAGAGCCATGAGATGTTCCTCCTCGCGGCAAGCCCGGGTCCCAGATCCTGTTGTGCCTGTGAATAGGCTGCAGGGGGACGGTGAAGACCACGAACAGCTTTCAGGGCTGCCCCCTTCCGTGTGGGACAAGGAGCCGGACGTGTGCCTTTCCGGAATCAGGCTCTGCCGAGGACGAGAGCCATGAGATGTTCCTCCTCGGGGCAAGCCCGGGTCCCAGATCCTGTTCTGCCTGTGAATAGGCTGCAGGGGTACGGTGAAGACCAGCAACAGCTTTCCGGCTTGCCACCTTCCTTGTGGGACAAGGAGCCGGACGTGTGCCTTTCCGGAATCAGGCTCTGCCGAGGACGAGAGCCATGAGATGTTCCTCCTCTGGGCAAGCCCGGGTCCCAAATCCTGTTGTGCCTGTGAATAGGCTGCACGGGGATGGTGAAGACCACGAACAGCTTTCAGGGCTGCCCCCTTCCGTGTGGGACAAGGAGCCGGACGTGTGCCTTTCCGGAATCAGGCTCTGCCGAGGACGAGAGCCATGAGATGTTCCTCCTCGGGGCAAGCCCGGGTCCCAGGTCCTGTTGTGCCTGTGAATAGGCTGCAGGGGGACGGTGAAGACCAGCAACAGCTTTCAGGGCTGCCACCTTCCCTGTGGGATAAGGAGCCGGACGTGTGCCCTTCCGTAATCAGGCTCTGCCGAGGACGAGAGCCATGAGATGTTCCTCCTTGGGGCAAGCCCGTGTCCCAAATCCTGTTGTGCCTGTGAATACGCTGCAGGGGGATGGTGAAGACCACCAACAGCTTTCAGGGCTGCCCCCTTCCGTGTGGGATACGGAGCCGGACGTGTGCCTTTTCGGAATCAGGCTCTGCCGAGGCAGAGAGCCATGAGATGTTCCTCCTCTGGGCATGCCCGGTTCCTGAATCCTGTTGTGCCTGTGAATAGGCTGCAGGGGGACGGTGAAGACCAGCAACAGCTTTTAGGGCTGCCACCTTCCGTGTGGGACAAGGAGCCGGACGTGTGCCTTTTCGAAACAGGCTCTGCCGAGTACGAGAGCCATGAGATGTTCCTCCTCTGTGCAAGCCGGGTCCCAGATCCTGTTGTGCCTGTGAATAGGCTGCAGGGGGACGGTGAAGACCAGCAACAGCTTTCAGGGCTGCCACCTACCGTGAGGGACAAGGAGCCGGACGTGTGCCTTTCCGGAATCAGGCTCTGCCGAGGACGAGATCCATGAGATGTTCCCCCTCGGGGCAAGCCCAGGTACAAAATCCTGTTGTGCCTGTGAATAGGCTGCAGGGGGACGGTCAAGAGCAGCAACAGCTTTCAGGGCTGCCACCTTCCGTGTGGGACAAGGAGCCGGACGTGTGCCTTTTCGAAACAGGCTCTGCCGAGGACGAGAGCCATGAGATGTTCCTCCTCTGGGCAAGCCCGCGTCGTGAATCCTATTGTGCCTGTGAAAAGGCTGCAGGGGGACAGTGAAGACCAGCAACAGCTTTCAGGGCTGCCACCTACCGTGAGGGACAAGGAGCCGGACGTGTGCCTTTCCGGAATCAGGCTCTGCCGAGGACGAGATCCATGAGATGTTCCCCGTCGGGGCAAGCCCAGGTACAAAATCCTGTTGTGCCTGTGAATAGGCTGCAGGGGGACGGTCAAGAGCAGCAACAGCTTTCAGGGCTGCCACCTTCCGTGTGGGACAAGGAGCCGGACGTGTGCCTTTTCGAAACAGGCTCTGCCGAGGACGAGAGCCATGAGATGTTCCTCCTCTGGGCAAGCCCGCGTCGTGAATCCTATTGTGCCTGTGAAAAGGCTGCAGGGGGACGGTGAAGACCAGCAACAGCTTTCAGGGCTGCCACCTTCCGTGTGGTACAAGGAGCCGGACGTGTCCCTTTCCGGAATCAGGCTATGCCGAGGACGAGAGCCATGAAATGTTACTCATCTGGGCAAGCCCGGGTCCCAGATCCTGTTGTGCCTGTGAATAGGCTGCAGGGGGACGGTGAAGACCAGCAACAGCTTTCAGGGCTGCCACCTTCCGTGTGGGACAAGGAGCCGGACGTGTGCCTCTTCGAAACAGGCTCTGCCGAGGAAGAGAGCCATGAGATGTTCCTCCTCTGGGCAAGCCCGGGTCCCAGATCCTGTTGTGCCTGTGAATAGGCTGCAGGGGGACGGTGAAGACCAGCAGCAGCTTTCAGGGCTGCCACCTTCCTTGAGGGACAAGGAGCGGACGTGTGCCTTTCCGGAATCAGGCTCTGCCGAGGACGAGAGCCATGAGATGTTCCTCCTCTGGGCAAGCCCACGTCGTGAGTCCTATTGGGCCGGTGAATAGTCTGCAGGGGGATGGTGAAGACCAGCAACAGCTTTCAGGGCTGCCCCCTTCCTTGTGGGACAAGGAGCCGGACGTGTGCCTTTTCGAAACAGGCTCTGCCGAGGACGAGTTCCTGAGATGTTCCTCCTCGGGGCAAGCCCAGGTCCCAAATCCTGTTGTGCCTGTGAATAGGCTGCAGGGGGACGGTGAAGACCAGCAACAGCTTTCAGGGCTGCCACCTTCCGTGTGGGACAAGGCGCCGGACGTGTGCCTTTTCGGAATCAGGCTCTGCCGAGGACGAGAGCCATGAGATGTTCCTCCTCGGGGCAAGCCCGGGTCCCAGATCCTGTTGTGCCTGTGAATAGGCTGCAGGGGGACGGTGAAGACTAGCAACATCTTTCTGGCCTGCCACCTTCCGTGTGGGACAAGTAGCCGGAAATGTGCCTTCTCGGAAACAGGCTCTGCCGAGGACGAGAGCCATGAGATGTTCCTCCTCGGGGCAGGCCCGGGTTCCAGATCCTGTTGTGCCTGTGAATAAGCTGCAGGGGGACTGTGAAGACCAGCAACAGCTTTCAGGGCTGCCACCTTCCGTGTGGGACAAGGAGCCGGACGTGTGCCTTTCCGGAATCAGGCTCTGCCGAGGACGAGAGCCATGAGATGTTCCTCCTCTGGGCAAGCCCAGGTCCCTGATGCTGTTGTGCCTGTGAATAGGCTGCAGGGGGACGGTGAAGACCAGCAACATCCTTCAGGGGTGCCACCTTCCGTGTGGGACAAGGAGCCGGACATGTGCCTTTTCGGAATCAGACTCTGCCGAGGACGAGAGCCATGAGATGTTCCTCCTCTGGGGAAACCCGGATCACAGATCCTGTTGTGCCTGTGAATAGGCTGCAGGGGGACGGTGAAGACCAGCAACATCCTTCAGGGGTGCCACCTTCCGTGTGGGACAAGGAGCCGGACATGTGCCTTTTCGGAATCAGACTCTGCCGAGGACGAGAGCCATGAGATGTTCCTCCTCGGGGCAAGCCCGGGTCCCAGATCCTGTTGTGCCTGTGAATAGGCTGCAGGGGGACGGTGAAGACCAGCAACATCCTTCAGGGGTGCCATCTTCCGTGTGGGACAAGGAGCCGGACGTGTGCTTTTCAGGAATCAGACTCTGCCGAGGACGAGAGCCATGAGATGTTCCTCCTCGGGGCAAGCCCGGGTCCCAAATCCTGTTGTGCCTGTGAATAGGCTGCACGGGGATGGTGAAGACCACGAACAGCTTTCAGGGCTGCCCCCTTCCGTGTGGGTCAAGGAGCCGGACGTGTGCCTTTCCGGAATCAGGCTCTGCCGAGGACGAGAGCCATGAGATGTTCCTCCTCGGGGCAAGCCCGGGTCCCAGATCCTGTTCTGCCTGTGAATAGGCTGCAGGGGTACGGTGAAGACCAGCAACAGCTTTCCGGCTTTCCACCTTCTTTGTGGGACAAGGAGCCGGACGTGTGCCTTTCCGGAATCCGGCTATGCCGAGGACGAGAGCCATGAGATGTTCCTCCTCGGGGCAAGCCCGGGTCCCAGGTCCTGTTGTGCCTGTGAATAGGCTGCAGGGGGACGGTGAAGACCAGCAACAGCTTTCAGGGCTGCCACCTTCCCTGTGGGATAAGGAGCCGGACGTGTGCCCTTCCGTAATCAGGCTCTGCCGAGGACGAGAGCCATGAGATGTTCCTCCTCGGGGCAAGCTCGTGTCCCAGATCCTGTTGTGCCTGTGAATAGTCTGCAGGGGGATGGTGAAAACCAGCAACAGCTTTCAGGACTGCCCCCTTCCGTGTGGGACAAGGAGCCGGAGGAGTGCCTTTTTGGAATCAGGCTCTGCCGAGGAAGAGAGCCATGAGATGTTCCTCCTCTGGGCATGCCCGGTTCCTGAATCCTGTTGTGCCTGTGAATAGGCTGCAGGGGGATGGTGAAGACCAGCAACAGCTTTCAGGGCTGCCACCTTCCGTGTGGGACAGAGAGCCGGACGTGTGCCTTTCCGGAATCAGGCTCTGCCGAGGACGAGAGCCATGAGATGTTCCTCCTTGGGGCAAGCCCGTGTCCCAAATCCTGTTGTGCCTGTGAATAGGCTGCAGGGGGATGGTGAAGACCAGCAACAGCTTTCAGGGCTGCCCCCTTCCGTGTGGGATACGGAGCCGGACGTGTGCCTTTTCGGAATCAGGCTCTGCCGAGGCAGAGAGCCATGAGATGTTCCTCCTCTGGGCATGCCCGGGTCCTGAATCCTGTTGTGCCTGTGAATAGGCTGCAGGGGGATGGTGAAGACCAGCAACAGCTTTCAGGGCTGCCACCTTCCGTGTGGGACAAGGAGCCGGAAATGTGCCTTCTCGGAATCAGGCTCTGCCGAGGACGAGAGCCATGAGATTTTCCTCCTCGGGGCAAGCCCGGGTCCCAGATCCTGTTTTGCCTGTGAATAGGCTGCAGGGGGACGGTGAAGACCAGCAACATCCTTCAGGGGTGCCACCTTCCGTGTGGGACAAGGAGCCGGAAATGTGCCTTTTCGGAAACAGGCTCTGCCGAGGACGAGAGCCATGAGATGTTCCTCCTCGGGGCAAGCCCCGGTCCCAGATCCTGTTGTGCCTCTGAATAAGCTGCAGGGGGACTGTGAAGACCAGCAACATCCTTCAGGTGTGCCACCTTACGTGTGGGACAAGGAGCCGGACATGTGCCTTTTCGGAATCAGGCTCTGCCGAGGACGAGAGCCATGAGATGTTCCTACTGTGGGGAAGCCCGGGTCCCAGATCCTGTTGTGCCTGTGAATAGGCTGCAGGGGGACGATGAAGACCAGCAACATCCTTCAGGGGTGCCACCTTCCGTGTGGGACAAGGAGCCGGACGTGTTCCTTTTCGGAATCAGGCTCTGCCGAGGACGAGAGCCATGAGATGTTCCTCCTATGGGCAAGCACGGGTCCCAGATCCTGTTGTGCCTGTGAATAGTCTGCAGGGGGACGGTGAAGACCAGCAACAGCTTTCAGGGCTGCCACCTTCCGTGTGGGACAAGGAGCCGGACGTGTGCCTTCTCGGAAAGAGTCTCTGCCGAGGACGAGAGCCATGAGATGTTCCTCCTCTCGGCAAGCCCGTGTCCAAGATCCTGTTGTGCCTGTGAATAAGCTGCAGGCGGACGATGAAGACCAGCAACAGCTTTCAGGGCTGCCACCTTCCGTGTGGGACAAGTAGCCGGACGTGTGCCTTTTTGGAATCAGGCTCTGCCGAGGACGAGAGCCATGAGATGTTCCCCCTCTGGGCAAGCCCGGGTCCCAGATCCTGTTGTGCCTGTGAATAGGCTGCAGGGGGACGGTGAAGACCAGCAACATCCTTCAGGGGTTCCACCTTCCGTGTGGGACAAGGAGCCGGACGTGTGCCTTTCCGGAATCAGGCTCTGCCGAGGACGAGAGCCATGAGATGTTCCTCCTCTGCACAAGCCCGGGTCCCAGATCCTGTTGTGCCTGTGAATAGGCTGCAGGGGGACGGTGAAGACCAGCAACAGCTTTCAGGGCTGCCCCCTTCCGTGTGGGACAAGGAGCCGGACGTGTGCCTTTCAGGAATCAGACTCTGCCGAGGACGAGAGTCATGAGATGTTCCTCCTCGGGGCAAGCCCTGGTCCCAGATCCTGTTGTGCCTGTGAATAGGCTGCAGGGGGACGGTGAAGACCAGCAACAGCTTTCAGGGCTGCCACCTTCCGTGTGGGACAAGGAGACGGACGTGTGCCTTTTCGGAATCAGGCTCTGCCGAGAACGAGAGCCATGAGATGTTCCGACTCGGGGCAAGCCGAGGTCCCAGATCCTGTTGTGCCTGTGAATAGGCTGCAGGGGGACGGTGAAGACCAGCAACAGCTTTCAGGGCTGCCACCTTCCGTGTGGGACGAAGAACCGGACAAGTGCCTTTCCGGAATCAGGCTCTGCCGAGGACGAGAGCCATGAGATGTTCCTCCTCTCGGCAAGCCCGTGTCCAAGATCCTGTTGTGCCTGTGAATAAGCTGCAGGGGGACTGTGAAGACCAGCAACAGCTTTCAGGGCTGCCCCCTTTCGTGTGGGACAAGGAGCCGGACGTGTGCCTTTCCGGAATCAGGCTCTGCCGAGTACGAGAGCCATGAGATGTTCTCCCTCGGGGCAAGCCCGGGCCCCAAATCCTGTTGTTCCTGTGAATAGGCTGCAGGGGGACGGTGAAGACCAGCAACAGCTTTCCGGACTGCCACCTTCCGTGAGGGACAAGGAGCCGGACATGTGCCTTTTCGGAATCAGGCTCTGCCGAGGATGAGAGCCATGAGATGTTCCTCCTCTGGGCAAGCCCGGGTCGCAGATCCTGTTGTGCCTGTGAATAGGCTGCAGGGGGACTGAGAAGACCAGCAACATCCTTCAGGGGTGCCACCTTCCGTGTGGGACAAGGAGCCGGACGTGTGCCTTTTCGGAATCAGGCTCTGCCGAGGAAGAGAGCCATGAGATGTTCCTCCTCGGGGCAAGCCCGGGTCCCAGATCCTGTTGTGCCTGTGAATAGGCTGCAGGGGGACGGTGAAGACCACGAACAGCTTTCAGGGCTGCCCCCTTCCTTGTGGGACAAGGAGCCGGACGTGTGCCTTTCCGGAATCAGGCTCTGCCGAGGACGAGAGCCATGAGATGTTCCTCCTCGGGGCAAGCCCGGGTCCCAGATCCTGTTCTGCCTGTGAATAGGCTGCAGGGGTACGGTGAAGACCAGCAACAGCTTTCCGGCTTGCCACCTTCCTTGTGGGACAAGGAGCCGGACGTGTGCCTTTCCGGAATCAGGCTCTGCCGAGGACGAGAGCCATGAGATGTTCCTCCTGTGGGCAAGCCCGGGTCCCAAATCCTGTTGTGCCTGTGAATAGGCTGCACGGGGATGGTGAAGACCACGAACAGCTTTCAGGGCTGCCCCCTTCCGTGTGGGACAAGGAGCCGGACGTGTGCCTTTCCGGAATCAGGCTCTGCCGAGGACGAGAGCCATGAGATGTTCCTCCTCGGGGCAAGCCCGGGTCCCAGGTCCTGTTGTGCCTGTGAATAGGCTGCAGGGGGACGGTGAAGACCAGCAACAGCTTTCAGGGCTGCCACCTTCCCTGTGGGATAAGGAGCCGGACGTGTGCCCTTCCGTAATCAGGCTCTGCCGAGGACGAGAGCCATGAGATGTTCCTCCTCGGGGCAAGCTCGTGTCCCAGATCCTGTTGTGCCTGTGAATAGTCTGCAGGGGGATGGTGAAGACCAGCAACAGCTTTCAGGACTGCCCCCTTCCGTGTGGGACAAGGAGCCGGAGGAGTGCCTTTTTGGATTCAAGCTCTGCCGAGGAAGAGAGCCATGAGATGTTCCTCCTCTGGGCATGCCCAGGTCCTGAATCCTGTTGTGCCTGTGAATAGGCTTCAGGGGGATTGTGAAGACCAGCAACAGCTTTCAGGGCTGCCACCTTCCGTGTGGGACAGAGAGCCGGACGTGTGCCTTTCCGGAATCAGGCTCTGCCGAGGACGAGAGCCATGAGATGTTCCTCCTTGGGGCAAGCCCGTGTCCCAAATCCTGTTGTGCCTGTGAATAGGCTGCAGGGGGATGGTGAAGACCACCAACAGCTTTCAGGGCTGCCCCCTTCCGTGTGGGATACGGAGCCGGACGTGTGCCTTTTCGGAATCAGGCTCTGCCGAGGAAGAGAGCCATGAGATGTTCCTCCTCTGGGCATGCCCGGGTCCTGAATCCTGTTGTGCCTGTGAATAGGCTGCAGGGGGATGGTGAAGACCAGCAACAGCTTTCAGGGCTGCCACCTTCCGTGTGGGACAGAGAGCCGGACGTGTGCCTTTCCGGAATCAGGCTATGCCGAGGATGAGAGCCATGAGATGTTCCTCCTCGGGGCAAGCCCGGGTCCCAGATCCTGTTGTGCCTGTGAATAGGCTGCAGGGGGACGGTGAAGACCAGCAACAGCTTTCAGGGCTGCCACCTACCGTGAGGGACAAGGAGCCGGACGTGTGCCTTTCCGGAATCAGGCTCTGCCGAGGACGAGATCCATGAGATGTTCCCCCTCGGGGCAAGCCCAGGTACAAAATCCTGTTGTGCCTGTGAATAGGCTGCAGGGGGACGGTCAAGAGCAGCAACAGCTTTCAGGGCTGCCACCTTCCGTGTGGGACAAGGAGCCGGACTTGTGCCTTTTCGGAATCAGGCTCTGCCGAGGAAGAGAGCCATGAGATGTTCCTCCTCGGGGCAAGCCCGGGTCCCAGATCCTGTTGTGCCTGTGAATAGGCTGCAGGGGGACGGTGAAGACCAGCAACAGCTTTCAGGGCTGCCACCTTCCGTGTGGGACAAGGAGCCGGACGTGTGCCTTTTCGAAACAGGCTCTGCCGAGGACGAGAGCCATGAGATGTTCCTCCTCTGGGCAAGCCCGCGTCGTGAATCCTATTGTGCCTGTGAAAAGGCTGCAGGGGGACGGTGAAGACCAGCAACAGCTTTCAGGGCTGCCACCTTCCGTGTGGTACAAGGAGCCGGACGTGTCCCTTTCCGGAATCAGGCTCTGCCGAGGACGAGAGCCATGAGATGTTCCTCCTCGCGGCAAGCCCGGGTCCCAGATCCTGTTGTGCCTGTGAATAGGCTGCAGGGGGACGGTGAAGACCACGAACAGCTTTCAGGGCTGCCCCCTTCCGTGTGGGACAAGGAGCCGGACGTGTGCCTTTCCGGAATCAGGCTCTGCCGAGGACGAGAGCCATGAGATGTTCCTCCTCTGGGCAAGCCCGGGTCCCAAATCCTGTTGTGCCTGTGAATAGGCTGCACGGGGATGGTGAAGACCACGAACAGCTTTCAGGGCTGCCCCCTTCCGTGTGGGACAAGGAGCCGGACGTGTGCCTTTCCGGAATCAGGCTCTGCCGAGGACGAGAGCCATGAGATGTTCCTCCTCTGGGCAAGCCCGGGTCCCAGATCCTGTTGTGCCTGTGAATAGGCTGCAGGGGGACGGTGAAGACCAGCAACAGCTTTCAGGGCTGCCACCTTCCCTGTGGGATAAGGAGCCGGACGTGTGCCCTTCCGTAATCAGGCTCTGCCGAGGACGAGAGCCATGAGATGTTCCTCCTCGGGGCAAGCTCGTGTCCCAGATCCTGTTGTGCCTGTGAATAGTCTGCAGGGGGATGGTGAAGACCAGCAACAGCTTTCAGGACTGCCCCCTTCCGTGTGGGACAAGGAGCCGGAGGAGTGCCTTTTTGGAATCAGGCTCTGCCGAGGAAGAGAGCCATGAGATGTTCCTCCTCTGGGCATGCCCAGGTCCTGAATCCTGTTGTGCCTGTGAATAGGCTTCAGGGGGATTGTGAAGACCAGCAACAGCTTTCAGGGCTGCCACCTTCCGTGTGGGACAGAGAGCCGGACGTGTGCCTTTCCGGAATCAGGCTCTGCCGAGGACGAGAGCCATGAGATGTTCCTCCTTGGGGCAAGCCCGTGTCCCAAATCCTGTTGTGCCTGTGAATAGGCTGCAGGGGGATGGTGAAGACCACCAACAGCTTTCAGGGCTGCCCCCTTCCGTGTGGGATACGGAGCCGGACGTGTGCCTTTTCGGAATCAGGCTCTGCCGAGGAAGAGAGCCATGAGATGTTCCTCCTCTGGGCATGCCCGGGTCCTGAATCCTGTTGTGCCTGTGAATAGGCTGCAGGGGGATGGTGAAGACCAGCAACAGCTTTCAGGGCTGCCACCTTCCGTGTGGGACAGAGAGCCGGACGTGTGCCTTTCCGGAATCAGGCTATGCCGAGGATGAGAGCCATGAGATGTTCCTCCTCGGGGCAAGCCCGGGTCCCAGATCCTGTTGTGCCTGTGAATAGGCTGCAGGGGGACGGTGAAGACCAGCAACAGCTTTTAGGGCTGCCACCTTCCGTGTGGGACAAGGAGCCGGACGTGTGCCTTTTCGAAACAGGCTCTGCCGAGGACGAGAGCCATGAGATGTTCCTCCTCTGGGCAAGCCGGGTCCCAGATCCTGTTGTGCCTGTGAATAGGCTGCAGGGGGACGGTGAAGACCAGCAACAGCTTTCAGGGCTGCCACCTACCGTGAGGGACAAGGAGCCGGACGTGTGCCTTTCCGGAATCAGGCTCTGCCGAGGACGAGATCCATGAGATGTTCCCCCTCGGGGCAAGCCCAGGTCCAAAATCCTGTTGTGCCTGTGAATAGGCTGCAGGGGGACGGTCAAGAGCAGCAACAGCTTTCAGGGCTGCCACCTTCCGTGTGGGACAAGGAGCCGGACGTGTGCCTTTTCGGAATCAGGCTCTGCCGAGGAAGAGAGCCATGAGATGTTCCTCCTCGGGGCAAGCCCGGGTCCCAGATCCTGTTGTGCCTGTGAATAGGCTGCAGGGGGACGGTGAAGACCAGCAACAGCTTTCAGGGCTGCCACCTTCCGTGTGGGACAAGGAGCCGGACGTGTGCCTTTTCGAAACAGGCTCTGCCGAGGACGAGAGCCATGAGATGTTCCTCCTCTGGGCAAGCCCGCGTCGTGAATCCTATTGTGCCTGTGAAAAGGCTGCAGGGGGACGGTGAAGACCAGCAACAGCTTTCAGGGCTGCCACCTTCCGTGTGGTACAAGGAGCCGGACGTGTCCCTTTCCGGAATCAGGCTCTGCCAAGGACGAGAGCCATGAGATGTTCCTCCTCGCGGCAAGCCCGGGTCCCAGATCCTGTTGTGCCTGTGAATAGGCTGCAGGGGGACGGTGAAGACCACGAACAGCTTTCAGGGCTGCCCCCTTCCGTGTGGGACAAGGAGCCGGACGTGTGCCTTTCCGGAATCAGGCTCTGCCGAGGACGAGAGCCATGAGATGTTCCTCCTCGGGGCAAGCCCGGGTCCCAGATCCTGTTCTGCCTGTGAATAGGCTGCAGGGGTACGGTGAAGACCAGCAACAGCTTTCCGGCTTGCCACCTTCCTTGTGGGACAAGGAGCCGGACGTGTGCCTTTCCGGAATCAGGCTCTGCCGAGGACGAGAGCCATGAGATGTTCCTCCTCGGGGCAAGCCCGGGTCCCAAATCCTGTTGTGCCTGTGAATAGGCTGCACGGGGATGGTGAAGACCACGAACAGCTTTCAGGGCTGCCCCCTTCCGTGTGGGACAAGGAGCCGGACGTGTGCCTTTCCGGAATCAGGCTCTGCCGAGGACGAGAGCCATGAGATGTTCCTCCTCGGGGCAAGCCCGGGTCCCAGGTCCTGTTGTGCCTGTGAATAGGCTGCAGGGGGACGGTGAAGACCAGCAACAGCTTTCAGGGCTGCCACCTTCCCTGTGGGATAAGGAGCCGGACGTGTGCCCTTCCGTAATCAGGCTCTGCCGAGGACGAGAGCCATGAGATGTTCCTCCTCGGGGCAAGCTCGTGTCCCAGATCCTGTTGTGCCTGTGAATAGTCTGCAGGGGGATGGTGAAGACCAGCAACAGCTTTCAGGACTGCCCCCTTCCGTGTGGGACAAGGATCCGGAGGAGTGCCTTTTTGGATTCAAGCTCTGCCGAGGAAGAGAGCCATGAGATGTTCCTCCTCTGGGCATGCCCAGGTCCTGAATCCTGTTGTGCCTGTGAATAGGCTTCAGGGGGATTGTGAAGACCAGCAACAGCTTTCAGGGCTGCCACCTTCCGTGTGGGACAGAGAGCCGGACGTGTGCCTTTCCGGAATCAGGCTCTGCCGAGGACGAGAGCCATGAGATGTTCCTCCTTGGGGCAAGCCCGTGTCCCAAATCCTGTTGTGCCTGTGAATAGGCTGCAGGGGGATGGTGAAGACCACCAACAGCTTTCAGGGCTGCCCCCTTCCGTGTGGGATACGGAGCCGGACGTGTGCCTTTTCGGAATCAGGCTCTGCCGAGGAAGAGAGCCATGAGATGTTCCTCCTCTGGGCATGCCCGGGTCCTGAATCCTGTTGTGCCTGTGAATAGGCTGCAGGGGGATGGTGAAGACCAGCAACAGCTTTCAGGGCTGCCACCTTCCGTGTGGGACAGAGAGCCGGACGTGTGCCTTTCCGGAATCAGGCTATGCCGAGGATGAGAGCCATGAGATGTTCCTCCTCTGGGCAAGCCCGGGTCCCAGATCCTGTTGTGCCTGTGAATAGGCTGCAGGGGGACGGTGAAGACCAGCAACAGCTTTCAGGGCTGCCACCTACCGTGAGGGACAAGGAGCCGGACGTGTGCCTTTCCGGAATCAGGCTCTGCCGAGGAAGAGATCCATGAGATGTTCCCCCTCGGGGCAAGCCCAGGTACAAAATCCTGTTGTGCCTGTGAATAGGCTGCAGGGGGACGGTCAAGAGCAGCAACAGCTTTCAGGGCTGCCACCTTCCGTGTGGGACAAGGAGCCGGACTTGTGCCTTTTCGGAATCAGGCTCTGCCGAGGAAGAGAGCCATGAGATGTTCCTCCTCGGGGCAAGCCCGGGTCCCAGATCCTGTTGTGCCTGTGAATAGGCTGCAGGGGGACGGTGAAGACCAGCAACAGCTTTCAGGGCTGCCACCTTCCGTGTGGGACAAGGAGCCGGACGTGTGCCTTTTCGAAACAGGCTCTGCCGAGGACGAGAGCCATGAGATGTTCCTCCTCTGGGCAAGCCCGCGTCGTGAATCCTATTGTGCCTGTGAAAAGGCTGCAGGGGGACGGTGAAGACCAGCAACAGCTTTCAGGGCTGCCACCTTCCGTGTGGTACAAGGAGCCGGACGTGTCCCTTTCCGGAATCAGGCTCTGCCGAGGACGAGAGCCATGAGATGTTCCTCCTCGCGGCAAGCCCGGGTCCCAGATCCTGTTGTGCCTGTGAATAGGCTGCAGGGGGACGGTGAAGACCACGAACAGCTTTCAGGGCTGCCCCCTTCCGTGTGGGACAAGGAGCCGGACGTGTGCCTTTCCGGAATCAGGCTCTGCCGAGGACGAGAGCCATGAGATGTTCCTCCTCTGGGCAAGCCCGGGTCCCAAATCCTGTTGTGCCTGTGAATAGGCTGCACGGGGATGGTGAAGACCACGAACAGCTTTCAGGGCTGCCCCCTTCCGTGTGGGACAAGGAGCCGGACGTGTGCCTTTCCGGAAACAGGCTCTGCCGAGGACGAGAGCCATGAGATGTTCCTCCTCTGGGCAAGCCCGGGTCCCAGATCCTGTTGTGCCTGTGAATAGGCTGCAGGGGGACGGTGAAGACCAGCAACAGCTTTCAGGGCTGCCACCTTCCCTGTGGGATAAGGAGCCGGACGTGTGCCCTTCCGTAATCAGGCTCTGCCGAGGACGAGAGCCATGAGATGTTCCTCCTCGGGGCAAGCTCGTGTCCCAGATCCTGTTGTGCCTGTGAATAGTCTGCAGGGGGATGGTGAAGACCAGCAACAGCTTTCAGGACTGCCCCCTTCCGTGTGGGACAAGGAGCCGGAGGAGTGCCTTTTTGGAATCAGGCTCTGCCGAGGAAGAGAGCCATGAGATGTTCCTCCTCTGGGCATGCCCAGGTCCTGAATCCTGTTGTGCCTGTGAATAGGCTTCAGGGGGATTGTGAAGACCAGCAACAGCTTTCAGGGCTGCCACCTTCCGTGTGGGACAGAGAGCCGGACGTGTGCCTTTCCGGAATCAGGCTCTGCCGAGGACGAGAGCCATGAGATGTTCCTCCTTGGGGCAAGCCCGTGTCCCAAATCCTGTTGTGCCTGTGAATAGGCTGCAGGGGGATGGTGAAGACCACCAACAGCTTTCAGGGCTGCCCCCTTCCGTGTGGGATACGGAGCCGGACGTGTGCCTTTTCGGAATCAGGCTCTGCCGAGGAAGAGAGCCATGAGATGTTCCTCCTCTGGGCATGCCCGGGTCCTGAATCCTGTTGTGCCTGTGAATAGGCTGCAGGGGGATGGTGAAGACCAGCAACAGCTTTCAGGGCTGCCACCTTCCGTGTGGGACAGAGAGCCGGACGTGTGCCTTTCCGGAATCAGGCTATGCCGAGGATGAGAGCCATGAGATGTTCCTCCTCGGGGCAAGCCCGGGTCCCAGATCCTGTTGTGCCTGTGAATAGGCTGCAGGGGGACGGTGAAGACCAGCAACAGCTTTTAGGGCTGCCACCTTCCGTGTGGGACAAGGAGCCGGACGTGTGCCTTTTCGAAACAGGCTCTGCCGAGGACGAGAGCCATGAGATGTTCCTCCTCTGGGCAAGCCGGGTCCCAGATCCTGTTGTGCCTGTGAATAGGCTGCAGGGGGACGGTGAAGACCAGCAACAGCTTTCAGGGCTGCCACCTACCGTGAGGGACAAGGAGCCGGACGTGTGCCTTTCCGGAATCAGGCTCTGCCGAGGACGAGATCCATGAGATGTTCCCCCTCGGGGCAAGCCCAGGTCCAAAATCCTGTTGTGCCTGTGAATAGGCTGCAGGGGGACGGTCAAGAGCAGCAACAGCTTTCAGGGCTGCCACCTTCCGTGTGGGACAAGGAGCCGGACGTGTGCCTTTTCGGAATCAGGCTCTGCCGAGGAAGAGAGCCATGAGATGTTCCTCCTCGGGGCAAGCCCGGGTCCCAGATCCTGTTGTGCCTGTGAATAGGCTGCAGGGGGACGGTGAAGACCAGCAACAGCTTTCAGGGCTGCCACCTTCCGTGTGGGACAAGGAGCCGGACGTGTGCCTTTTCGAAACAGGCTCTGCCGAGGACGAGAGCCATGAGATGTTCCTCCTCTGGGCAAGCCCGCGTCGTGAATCCTATTGTGCCTGTGAAAAGGCTGCAGGGGGACGGTGAAGACCAGCAACAGCTTTCAGGGCTGCCACCTTCCGTGTGGTACAAGGAGCCGGACGTGTCCCTTTCCGGAATCAGGCTCTGCCAAGGACGAGAGCCATGAGATGTTCCTCCTCGCGGCAAGCCCGGGTCCCAGATCCTGTTGTGCCTGTGAATAGGCTGCAGGGGGACGGTGAAGACCACGAACAGCTTTCAGGGCTGCCCCCTTCCGTGTGGGACAAGGAGCCGGACGTGTGCCTTTCCGGAATCAGGCTCTGCCGAGGACGAGAGCCATGAGATGTTCCTCCTCGGGGCAAGCCCGGGTCCCAGATCCTGTTCTGCCTGTGAATAGGCTGCAGGGGTACGGTGAAGACCAGCAACAGCTTTCCGGCTTGCCACCTTCCTTGTGGGACAAGGAGCCGGACGTGTGCCTTTCCGGAATCAGGCTCTGCCGAGGACGAGAGCCATGAGATGTTCCTCCTCTGGGCAAGCCCGGGTCCCAAATCCTGTTGTGCCTGTGAATAGGCTGCAGGGGGATGGTGAAGACCACGAACAGCTTTCAGGGCTGCCCCCTTCCGTGTGGGACAAGGAGCCGGACGTGTGCCTTTCCGGAATCAGGCTCTGCCGAGGACGAGAGCCATGAGATGTTCCTCCTCGGGGCAAGCCCGGGTCCCAGGTCCTGTTGTGCCTGTGAATAGGCTGCAGGGGGACGGTGAAGACCAGCAACAGCTTTCAGGGCTGCCACCTTCCCTGTGGGATAAGGAGCCGGACGTGTGCCCTTCCGTAATCAGGCTCTGCCGAGGACGAGAGCCATGAGATGTTCCTCCTTGGGGCAAGCCCGTGTCCCAAATCCTGTTGTGCCTGTGAATACGCTGCAGGGGGATGGTGAAGACCACCAACAGCTTTCAGGGCTGCCCCCTTCCGTGTGGGATACGGAGCCGGACGTGTGCCTTTTCGGAATCAGGCTCTGCCGAGGCAGAGAGCCATGAGATGTTCCTCCTCTGGGCATGCCCGGTTCCTGAATCCTGTTGTGCCTGTAAATAGGCTGCAGGGGGACGGTGAAGACCAGCAACAGCTTTTAGGGCTGCCACCTTCCGTGTGGGACAAGGAGCCGGACGTGTGCCTTTTCGAAACAGGCTCTGCCGAGTACGAGAGCCATGAGATGTTCCTCCTCTGTGCAAGCCGGGTCCCAGATCCTGTTGTGCCTGTGAATAGGCTGCAGGGGGACGGTGAAGACCAGCAACAGCTTTCAGGGCTGCCACCTACCGTGAGGGACAAGGAGCCGGACGTGTGCCTTTCCGGAATCAGGCTCTGCCGAGGACGAGATCCATGAGATGTTCCCCCTCGGGGCAAGCCCAGGTACAAAATCCTGTTGTGCCTGTGAATAGGCTGCAGGGGGACGGTCAAGAGCAGCAACAGCTTTCAGGGCTGCCACCTTCCGTGTGGGACAAGGAGCCGGACGTGTGCCTTTTCGAAACAGGCTCTGCCGAGGACGAGAGCCATGAGATGTTCCTCCTCTGGGCAAGCCCGCGTCGTGAATCCTATTGTGCCTGTGAAAAGGCTGCAGGGGGACAGTGAAGACCAGCAACAGCTTTCAGGGCTGCCACCTACCGTGAGGGACAAGGAGCCGGACGTGTGCCTTTCCGGAATCAGGCTCTGCCGAGGACGAGATCCATGAGATGTTCCCCGTCGGGGCAAGCCCAGGTACAAAATCCTGTTGTGCCTGTGAATAGGCTGCAGGGGGACGGTCAAGAGCAGCAACAGCTTTCAGGGCTGCCACCTTCCGTGTGGGACAAGGAGCCGGACGTGTGCCTTTTCGAAACAGGCTCTGCCGAGGACGAGAGCCATGAGATGTTCCTCCTCTGGGCAAGCCCGCGTCGTGAATCCTATTGTGCCTGTGAAAAGGCTGCAGGGGGACGGTGAAGACCAGCAACAGCTTTCAGGGCTGCCACCTTCCGTGTGGTACAAGGAGCCGGACGTGTCCCTTTCCGGAATCAGGCTATGCCGAGGACGAGAGCCATGAAATGTTACTCATCTGGGCAAGCCCGGGTCCCAGATCCTGTTGTGCCTGTGAATAGGCTGCAGGGGGACGGTGAAGACCAGCAACAGCTTTCAGGGCTGCCACCTTCCGTGTGGGACAAGGAGCCGGACGTGTGCCTCTTCGAAACAGGCTCTGCCGAGGAAGAGAGCCATGAGATGTTCCTCCTCTGGGCAAGCCCGGGTCCCAGATCCCGTTGTGCCTGTGAATAGGCTGCAGGGGGACGGTGAAGACCAGCAGCAGCTTTCAGGGCTGCCACCTTCCTTGAGGGACAAGGAGCGGACGTGTGCCTTTCCGGAATCAGGCTCTGCCGAGGACGAGAGCCATGAGATGTTCCTCCTCTGGGCAAGCCCACGTCGTGAGTCCTATTGGGCCGGTGAATAGGCTGCAGGGGGATGGTGAAGACCAGCAACAGCTTTCAGGGCTGCCCCCTTCCTTGTGGGACAAGGAGCCGGACGTGTGCCTTTTCGAAACAGGCTCTGCCGAGGACGAGTTCCTGAGATGTTCCTCCTCGGGGCAAGCCCAGGTCCCAAATCCTGTTGTGCCTGTGAATAGGCTGCAGGGGGACGGTGAAGACCAGCAACAGCTTTCAGGGCTGCCACCTTCCGTGTGGGACAAGGAGCCGGACGTGTGCCTTTTCGGAATCAGGCTCTGCCGAGGACGAGAGCCATGAGATGTTCCTCCTCGGGGCAAGCCCGGGTCCCAGATCCTGTTGTGCCTGTGAATAGGCTGCAGGGGGACGGTGAAGACTAGCAACATCTTTCTGGCCTGCCACCTTCCGTGTGGGACAAGTAGCCGGAAATGTGCCTTCTCGGAAACAGGCTCTGCCGAGGACGAGAGCCATGAGATGTTCCTCCTCGGGGCAGGCCCGGGTTCCAGATCCTGTTGTGCCTGTGAATAAGCTGCAGGGGGACTGTGAAGACCAGCAACAGCTTTCAGGGCTGCCACCTTCCGTGTGGGACAAGGAGCCGGACGTGTGCCTTTCCGGAATCAGGCTCTGCCGAGGACGAGAGCCATGAGATGTTCCTCCTCTGGGCAAGCCCAGGTCCCTGATGCTGTTGTGCCTGTGAATAGGCTGCAGGGGGACGGTGAAGACCAGCAACATCCTTCAGGGGTGCCACCTTCCGTGTGGGACAAGGAGCCGGACATGTGCCTTTTCGGAATCAGACTCTGCCGAGGACGAGAGCCATGAGATGTTCCTCCTCTGGGGAAACCCGGATCACAGATCCTGTTGTGCCTGTGAATAGGCTGCAGGGGGACGGTGAAGACCAGCAACATCCTTCAGGGGTGCCACCTTCCGTGTGGGACAAGGAGCCGGACATGTGCCTTTTCGGAATCAGACTCTGCCGAGGACGAGAGCCATGAGATGTTCCTCCTCGGGGCAAGCCCGGGTCCCAGATCCTGTTGTGCCTGTGAATAGGCTGCAGGGGGACTGTGAAGACCAGCAACATCCTTCAGGGGTGCCATCTTCCGTGTGGGACAAGGAGCCGGACGTGTGCTTTTCAGGAATCAGACTCTGCCGAGGACGAGAGCCATGAGATGTTCCTCCTCGGGGCAAGCCCGGGTCCCAAATCCTGTTGTGCCTGTGAATAGGCTGCACGGGGATGGTGAAGACCACGAACAGCTTTCAGGGCTGCCCCCTTCCGTGTGGGTCAAGGAGCCGGACGTGTGCCTTTCCGGAATCAGGCTCTGCCGAGGACGAGAGCCATGAGATGTTCCTCCTCGGGGCAAGCCCGGGTCCCAGATCCTGTTCTGCCTGTGAATAGGCTGCAGGGGTACGGTGAAGACCAGCAACAGCTTTCCGGCTTTCCACCTTCTTTGTGGGACAAGGAGCCGGACGTGTGCCTTTCCGGAATCCGGCTATGCCGAGGACGAGAGCCATGAGATGTTCCTCCTCGGGGCAAGCCCGGGTCCCAGGTCCTGTTGTGCCTGTGAATAGGCTGCAGGGGGACGGTGAAGACCAGCAACAGCTTTCAGGGCTGCCACCTTCCCTGTGGGATAAGGAGCCGGACGTGTGCCCTTCCGTAATCAGGCTCTGCCGAGGACGAGAGCCATGAGATGTTCCTCCTCGGGGCAAGCTCGTGTCCCAGATCCTGTTGTGCCTGTGAATAGTCTGCAGGGGGATGGTGAAAACCAGCAACAGCTTTCAGGACTGCCCCCTTCCGTGTGGGACAAGGAGCCGGAGGAGTGCCTTTTTGGAATCAGGCTCTGCCGAGGAAGAGAGCCATGAGATGTTCCTCCTCTGGGCATGCCCGGTTCCTGAATCCTGTTGTGCCTGTGAATAGGCTGCAGGGGGATGGTGAAGACCAGCAACAGCTTTCAGGGCTGCCACCTTCCGTGTGGGACAGAGAGCCGGACGTGTGCCTTTCCGGAATCAGGCTCTGCCGAGGACGAGAGCCATGAGATGTTCCTCCTTGGGGCAAGCCCGTGTCCCAAATCCTGTTGTGCCTGTGAATAGGCTGCAGGGGGATGGTGAAGACCAGCAACAGCTTTCAGGGCTGCCCCCTTCCGTGTGGGATACGGAGCCGGACGTGTGCCTTTTCGGAATCAGGCTCTGCCGAGGCAGAGAGCCATGAGATGTTCCTCCTCTGGGCATGCCCGGGTCCTGAATCCTGTTGTGCCTGTGAATAGGCTGCAGGGGGATGGTGAAGACCAGCAACAGCTTTCAGGGCTGCCACCTTCCGTGTGGGACAGAGAGTCGGACGTGTGCCTTTCCGGAATCAGGCTATGCCGAGGATGAGAGCCATGAGATGTTCCTCCTCGGGGCAAGCCCGGGTCCCAGATCCTGTTGTGCCTGTGAATAGGCTGCAGGGGGACGGTGAAGACCAGCATCAGCTTTTAGGGCTGCCACCTTCCGTGTGGGACAAGGAGCCGGACGTGTGCCTTTTCGAAACAGGCTCTGCCGAGTACGAGAGCCATGAGATGTTCCTCCTCTGGGCAAGCTGGGTCCCAGATCCTGTTGTGCCTGTGAATAGGCTGCAGGGGGACAGTGAAGACCAGCAACAGCTTTCAGGGCTGCCACCTACCGTGAGGGACAAGGAGCCGGACGTGTGCCTTTCCGGAATCAGGCTCTGCCGAGGACGAGAGCCATGAGATGTTCCCCCTCGGGGCAAGCCCAGGTCCAAAATCCTGTTGTGCCTGTGAAAAGGCTGCAGGGGGACGGTGAAGACCAACAACAGCTTTCAGGGCTGCCACCTTCCGTGTGGGACAAGGAGCCGGACGTGTGCCTTTTCGGAATCAGGCTCTGCCGAGGAAGAGAGCCATGAGATGTTCCTCCTCGGGGCAAGCCCGCGTCGTGAATCCTATTGTGCCTGTGAAAAGGCTGCAGGGGGACGGTGAAGACCAGCAACAGCTTTCAGGGCTGCCACCTTCCGTGTGGTACAAGGAGCCGGACGTGTGCCTTTCCGGAATCAGGCTATGCCGAGGACGAGAGCCATGAAATGTTACTCATCTGGGCAAGCCCGGGTCCCAGATCCTGTTGTGCCTGTGAATAGGCTGCAGGGGGACGGTGAAGACCAGCAACAGCTTTCAGGGCTGCCACCTTCCGTGTGGGACAAGGAGCCGGACGTGTGCCTCTTCGAAACAGGCTCTGCCGAGGACGAGAGCCATGAGATGTTCCTCCTCTGGGCAAGCCCGGGTCCCAGATCCTGTTGTGCCTGTGAATAAGCTGCAGGGGGACTGTGAAGACCACGAACAGCTTTCAGGGCTGCCCCCTTCCGTGTGGGACAAGGAGCCGGACGTGTGCCTTTCTACAATCAGGCTCTGCCGAGGACGAGAGCCATGAGATGTTCCTCCTCGGGGCAAGCCCGGGTCCCAGATCCTGTTGTGCCTGTGAATAGGCTGCAGGGGGACGGTGAAGACCAGCAACAGCTTTCAGGGCTGCCACCTTCCCTGTGGGATAAGGAGCCGGACGTGTGCCCTTCCGTAATCAGGCTCTGCCGAGGACGAGAGCCATGAGATGTTCCTCCTCGGGGCAAGCTCGTGTCCCAGATCCTGTTGTGCCTGTGAATAGTCTGCAGGGGGATGGTGAAGACCAGCAACAGCTTTCAGGACTGCCCCCTTCCGTGTGGGACAAGGAGCCGGAGGAGTGCCTTTTTGGAATCAGGCTCTGCCGAGGAAGAGAGCCATGAGATGTTCCTCCTCTGGGCATGCCCAGGTCCTGAATCCTGTTGTGCCTGTGAATAGGCTTCAGGGGGATTGTGAAGACCAGCAACAGCTTTCAGGGCTGCCACCTTCCGTGTGGGACAGAGAGCCGGACGTGTGCCTTTCCGGAATCAGGCTCTGCCGAGGACGAGAGCCATGAGATGTTCCTCCTTGGGGCAAGCCCGTGTCCCAAATCCTGTTGTGCCTGTGAATAGGCTGCAGGGGGATGGTGAAGACCACCAACAGCTTTCAGGGCTGCCCCCTTCCGTGTGGGATACGGAGCCGGACGTGTGCCTTTTCGGAATCAGGCTCTGCCGAGGAAGAGAGCCATGAGATGTTCCTCCTCTGGGCATGCCCGGGTCCTGAATCCTGTTGTGCCTGTGAATAGGCTGCAGGGGGATGGTGAAGACCAGCAACAGCTTTCAGGGCTGCCACCTTCCGTGTGGGACAGAGAGCCGGACGTGTGCCTTTCCGGAATCAGGCTATGCCGAGGATGAGAGCCATGAGATGTTCCTCCTCGGGGCAAGCCCGGGTCCCAGATCCTGTTGTGCCTGTGAATAGGCTGCAGGGGGACGGTGAAGACCAGCAACAGCTTTTAGGGCTGCCACCTTCCGTGTGGGACAAGGAGCCGGACGTGTGCCTTTTCGAAACAGGCTCTGCCGAGGACGAGAGCCATGAGATGTTCCTCCTCTGGGCAAGCCGGGTCCCAGATCCTGTTGTGCCTGTGAATAGGCTGCAGGGGGACGGTGAAGACCAGCAACAGCTTTCAGGGCTGCCACCTACCGTGAGGGACAAGGAGCCGGACGTGTGCCTTTCCGGAATCAGGCTCTGCCGAGGACGAGATCCATGAGATGTTCCCCCTCGGGGCAAGCCCAGGTACAAAATCCTGTTGTGCCTGTGAATAGGCTGCAGGGGGACGGTCAAGAGCAGCAACAGCTTTCAGGGCTGCCACCTTCCGTGTGGGACAAGGAGCCGGACGTGTGCCTTTTCGAAACAGGCTCTGCCGAGGACGAGAGCCATGAGATGTTCCTCCTCTGGGCAAGCCCGCGTCGTGAATCCTATTGTGCCTGTGAAAAGGCTGCAGGGGGACGGTGAAGACCAGCAACAGCTTTCAGGGCTGCCACCTACCGTGAGGGACAAGGAGCCGGACGTGTGCCTTTCCGGAATCAGGCTCTGCCGAGGACGAGATCCATGAGATGTTCCCCGTCGGGGCAAGCCCAGGTACAAAATCCTGTTGTGCCTGTGAATAGGCTGCAGGGGGACGGTCAAGAGCAGCAACAGCTTTCAGGGCTGCCACCTTCCGTGTGGGACAAGGAGCCGGACGTGTGCCTTTTCGAAACAGGCTCTGCCGAGGACGAGAGCCATGAGATGTTCCTCCTCTGGGCAAGCCCGCGTCGTGAATCCTATTGTGCCTGTGAAAAGGCTGCAGGGGGACGGTGAAGACCAGCAACAGCTTTCAGGGCTGCCACCTTCCGTGTGGTACAAGGAGCCGGACGTGTCCCTTTCCGGAATCAGGCTATGCCGAGGACGAGAGCCATGAAATGTTACTCATCTGGGCAAGCCCGGGTCCCAGATCCTGTTGTGCCTGTGAATAGGCTGCAGGGGGACGGTGAAGACCAGCAACAGCTTTCAGGGCTGCCACCTTCCGTGTGGGACAAGGAGCCGGACGTGTGCCTCTTCGAAACAGGCTCTGCCGAGGACGAGAGCCATGAGATGTTCCTCCTCTGGGCAAGCCCGGGTCCCAGATCCTGTTGTGCCTGTGAATAAGCTGCAGGGGGACTGTGAAGACCACGAACAGCTTTCAGGGCTGCCCCCTTCCGTGTGGGACAAGGAGCCGGACGTGTGCCTTTCTACAATCAGGCTCTGCCGAGGACGAGAGCCATGAGATGTTCCTCCTCGGGGCAAGCCCGGGTCCCAGATCCTGTTGTGCCTGTGAATAGGCTGCAGGGGGACGGTGAAGACCAGCAACAGCTTTCAGGGCTGCCACCTTCCCTGTGGGATAAGGAGCCGGACGTGTGCCCTTCCGTAATCAGGCTCTGCCGAGGACGAGAGCCATGAGATGTTCCTCCTCGGGGCAAGCTCGTGTCCCAGATCCTGTTGTGCCTGTGAATAGTCTGCAGGGGGATGGTGAAGACCAGCAACAGCTTTCAGGACTGCCCCCTTCCGTGTGGGACAAGGAGCCGGAGGAGTGCCTTTTTGGAATCAGGCTCTGCCGAGGAAGAGAGCCATGAGATGTTCCTCCTCTGGGCATGCCCAGGTCCTGAATCCTGTTGTGCCTGTGAATAGGCTTCAGGGGGATTGTGAAGACCAGCAACAGCTTTCAGGGCTGCCACCTTCCGTGTGGGACAGAGAGCCGGACGTGTGCCTTTCCGGAATCAGGCTCTGCCGAGGACGAGAGCCATGAGATGTTCCTCCTTGGGGCAAGCCCGTGTCCCAAATCCTGTTGTGCCTGTGAATAGGCTGCAGGGGGATGGTGAAGACCACCAACAGCTTTCAGGGCTGCCCCCTTCCGTGTGGGATACGGAGCCGGACGTGTGCCTTTTCGGAATCAGGCTCTGCCGAGGAAGAGAGCCATGAGATGTTCCTCCTCTGGGCATGCCCGGGTCCTGAATCCTGTTGTGCCTGTGAATAGGCTGCAGGGGGATGGTGAAGACCAGCAACAGCTTTCAGGGCTGCCACCTTCCGTGTGGGACAGAGAGCCGGACGTGTGCCTTTCCGGAATCAGGCTATGCCGAGGATGAGAGCCATGAGATGTTCCTCCTCGGGGCAAGCCCGGGTCCCAGATCCTGTTGTGCCTGTGAATAGGCTGCAGGGGGACGGTGAAGACCAGCAACAGCTTTTAGGGCTGCCACCTTCCGTGTGGGACAAGGAGCCGGACGTGTGCCTTTTCGAAACAGGCTCTGCCGAGGACGAGAGCCATGAGATGTTCCTCCTCTGGGCAAGCCGGGTCCCAGATCCTGTTGTGCCTGTGAATAGGCTGCAGGGGGACGGTGAAGACCAGCAACAGCTTTCAGGGCTGCCACCTACCGTGAGGGACACGGAGCCGGACGTGTGCCTTTCCGGAATCAGGCTCTGCCGAGGACGAGATCCATGAGATGTTCCCCCTCGGGGCAAGCCCAGGTACAAAATCCTGTTGTGCCTGTGAATAGGCTGCAGGGGGACGGTCAAGAGCAGCAACAGCTTTCAGGGCTGCCACCTTCCGTGTGGGACAAGGAGCCGGACGTGTGCCTTTTCGAAACAGGCTCTGCCGAGGACGAGAGCCATGAGATGTTCCTCCTCTGGGCAAGCCCGCGTCGTGAATCCTATTGTGCCTGTGAAAAGGCTGCAGGGGGACGGTGAAGACCAGCAACAGCTTTCAGGGCTGCCACCTACCGTGAGGGACAAGGAGCCGGACGTGTGCCTTTCCGGAATCAGGCTCTGCCGAGGACGAGATCCATGAGATGTTCCCCGTCGGGGCAAGCCCAGGTACAAAATCCTGTTGTGCCTGTGAATAGGCTGCAGGGGGACGGTCAAGAGCAGCAACAGCTTTCAGGGCTGCCACCTTCCGTGTGGGACAAGGAGCCGGACGTGTGCCTTTTCGAAACAGGCTCTGCCGAGGACGAGAGCCATGAGATGTTCCTCCTCTGGGCAAGCCCGCGTCGTGAATCCTATTGTGCCTGTGAAAAGGCTGCAGGGGGACGGTGAAGACCAGCAACAGCTTTCAGGGCTGCCACCTTCCGTGTGGTACAAGGAGCCGGACGTGTCCCTTTCCGGAATCAGGCTATGCCGAGGACGAGAGCCATGAAATGTTACTCATCTGGGCAAGCCCGGGTCCCAGATCCTGTTGTGCCTGTGAATAGGCTGCAGGGGGACGGTGAAGACCAGCAACAGCTTTCAGGGCTGCCACCTTCCGTGTGGGACAAGGAGCCGGACGTGTGCCTCTTCGAAACAGGCTCTGCCGAGGAAGAGAGCCATGAGATGTTCCTCCTCTGGGCAAGCCCGGGTCCCAGATCCTGTTGTGCCTGTGAATAGGCTGCAGGGGGACGGTGAAGACCAGCAGCAGCTTTCAGGGCTGCCACCTTCCTTGAGGGACAAGGAGCGGACGTGTGCCTTTCCGGAATCAGGCTCTGCCGAGGACGAGAGCCATGAGATGTTCCTCCTCTGGGCAAGCCCACGTCGTGAGTCCTATTGGGCCGGTGAATAGTCTGCAGGGGGATGGTGAAGACCAGCAACAGCTTTCAGGGCTGCCCCCTTCCTTGTGGGACAAGGAGCCGGACGTGTGCCTTTTCGAAACAGGCTCTGCCGAGGACGAGTTCCTGAGATGTTCCTCCTTGGGGCAAGCCCAGGTCCCAAATCCTGTTGTGCCTGTGAATAGGCTGCAGGGGGACGGTGAAGACCAGCAACAGCTTTCAGGGCTGCCACCTTCCGTGTGGGACAATGAGCCGGACGTGTGCCTTTTCGGAATCAGGCTCTGCCGAGGACGAGAGCCATGAGATGTTCCTCCTCGGGGCAAGCCCGGGTCCCAGATCCTGTTGTGCCTCTGAATAGGCTGCAGGGGGACGGTGAAGACTAGCAACATCTTTCTGGCCTGCCACCTTCCGTGTGGGACAAGGAGCCGGAAATGTGCCTTCTCGGAAACAGGCTCTGCCGAGGACGAGAGCCATGAGATGTTCCTCCTCGGGGCAGGCCCGGGTTCCAGATCCTGTTGTGCCTGTGAATAAGCTGCAGGGGGACTGTGAAGATCAGCAACAGCTTTCAGGGCTGCCACCTTCCGTGTGGGACAAGGAGCCGGACGTGTGCCTTTCCGGAATCAGGCTCTGCCGAGGACGAGAGCCATGAGATGTTCCTCCTCTGGGCAAGCCCAGGTCCCTGATGCTGTTGTGCCTGTGAATAGGCTGCAGGGGGACGGTGAAGACCAGCAACATCCTTCAGGGGTGCCACCTTCCGTGTGGGACAAGGAGCCGGACATGTGCCTTTTCGGAATCAGACTCTGCCGAGGACGAGAGCCATGAGATGTTCCTCCTCTGGGGAAACCCGGATCACAGATCCTGTTGTGCCTGTGAATAGGCTGCAGGGGGACGGTGAAGACCAGCAACAGCTTTCAGGGGTGCCACCTTCCGTGTGGGACAAGGAGCCGGATGTGAGCCTTTTCGGAATCAGACTCTGCCGAGGACGAGAGCCATGAGATGTTCCTCCTCGGGGCAAGCCCGGGTCCCAGATCCTGTTGTGCCTGTGAATAGGCTGCAGGGGGACGGTGAAGACCAGCAACATCCTTCAGGGGTGCCATCTTCCGTGTGGGACAAGGAGCCGGACGTGTGCTTTTCAGGAATCAGACTCTGCCGAGGACGAGAGTCATGAGATGTTCCTCCTCGGGGCAATGCCGGGTCCCAGATCCTGTTGTGCCTGTGAATAGGCTGCAGGGGGACAGAGAAGACCAGCAACATCCTTCAGGGGTGCCACCTTCCGTGTGGGACAAGGAGCCGGACGTGTGCCTTTTCGGAATCAGGCTCTGCCGAGGACGAGAGCCATGAGATGTTCCCCCTCGGGGCAAGCCCGGGTCACAGATCCTGTTGTGCCTGTGAATAGGCTGCAGGGGGACGGTGAAGACCAGCAACATCCTTCTGGGGTGCCACCTTCCGTGTGGGACAAGGAGCCGGACGTGTGCCTTTCCGGAATCAGGCTCTGCCGAGGACGAGAGCCATGAGATGTTCCTCCTCGGGGCAAGCCCGGGTCCCAAATCCTGTTGTGCCTGTGAATAGGCTGCACGGGGATGGTGAAGACCACGAACAGCTTTCAGGGCTGCCCCCTTCCGTGTGGGTCAAGGAGCCGGACGTGTGCCTTTCCGGAATCAGGCTCTGCCGAGGACGAGAGCCATGAGATGTTCCTCCTCGGGGCAAGCCCGGGTCCCAGATCCTGTTGTGCCTGTGAATAGGCTGCAGGGGGACGGTGAAGACCAGCAACAGCTTTTAGGGCTGCCACCTTCCGTGTGGGACAAGGAGCCGGACGTGTGCCTTTTCGAAACAGGCTCTGCCGAGTACGAGAGCCATGAGATGTTCCTCCTCTGGGCAAGCTGGGTCCCAGATCCTGTTGTGCCTGTGAATAGGCTGCAGGGGGACAGTGAAGACCAGCAACAGCTTTCAGGGCTGCCACCTACCGTGAGGGACAAGGAGCCGGACGTGTGCCTTTCCGGAATCAGGCTCTGCCGAGGACGAGAGCCATGAGATGTTCCCCCTCGGGGCAAGCCCAGGTCCAAAATCCTGTTGTGCCTGTGAAAAGGCTGCAGGGGGACGGTGAAGACCAACAACAGCTTTCAGGGCTGCCACCTTCCGTGTGGGACAAGGAGCCGGACGTGTGCCTTTTCGGAATCAGGCTCTGCCGAGGAAGAGAGCCATGAGATGTTCCTCCTCGGGGCAAGCCCGCGTCGTGAATCCTATTGTGCCTGTGAAAAGGCTGCAGGGGGACGGTGAAGACCAGCAACAGCTTTCAGGGCTGCCACCTTCCGTGTGGTACAAGGAGCCGTACGTGTGCCTTTCCGGAATCAGGCTATGCCGAGGACGAGAGCCATGAAATGTTACTCATCTGGGCAAGCCCGGGTCCCAGATCCTGTTGTGCCTGTGAATAGGCTGCAGGGGGACGGTGAAGACCAGCAACAGCTTTCAGGGCTGCCACCTTCCGTGTGGGACAAGGAGCCGGACGTGTGCCTCTTCGAAACAGGCTCTGCCGAGGACGAGAGCCATGAGATGTTCCTCCTCTGGGCAAGCCAGGGTCCCAGATCCTGTTGTGCCTGTGAATAAGCTGCAGGGGGACTGTGAAGACCACGAACAGCTTTCAGGGCTGCCCCCTTCCGTGTGGGACAAGGAGCCGGACGTGTGCCTTTCCGGAATCAGGCTCTGCCGAGGACGAGAGCCATGAGATGTTCCTCCTCGGGGCAAGCCCGGGTCCCAGGTCCTGTTGTGCCTGTGAATAGGCTGCAGGGGGACGGTGAAGACCAGCAACAGCTTTCAGGGCTGCCACCTTCCCTGTGGGATAAGGAGCCGGACGTGTGCCCTTCCGTAATCAGGCTCTGCCGAGGACGAGAGCCATGAGATGTTCCTCCTCGGGGCAAGCTCGTGTCCCAGATCCTGTTGTGCCTGTGAATAGTCTGCAGGGGGATGGTGAAGACCAGCAACAGCTTTCAGGACTGCCCCCTTCCGTGTGGGACAAGGAGCCGGAGGAGTGCCTTTTTGGAATCAGGCTCTGCCGAGGAAGAGAGCCATGAGATGTTACTCCTCTGGGCATGCCCAGGTCCTGAATCCTGTTGTGCCTGTGAATAGGCTTCAGGGGGATTGTGAAGACCAGCAACAGCTTTCAGGGCTGCCACCTTCCGTGTGGGACAGAGAGCCGGACGTGTGCCTTTCCGGAATCAGGCTCTGCCAAGGACGAGAGCCATGAGATGTTCCTCCTTGGGGCAAGCCCGTGTCCCAAATCCTGTTGTGCCTGTGAATAGGCTGCAGGGGGATGGTGAAGACCACCAACAGCTTTCAGGGCTGCCCCCTTCCGTGTGGGATACGGAGCCGGACGTGTGCCTTTTCGGAATCAGGCTCTGCCGAGGAAGAGAGCCATGAGATGTTCCTCCTCTGGGCAAGCCCGGGTCCTGAATCCTGTTGTGCCTGTGAATAGGCTGCAGGGGGATGGTGAAGACCAGCAACAGCTTTCAGGGCTGCCACCTTCCGTGTGGGACAGAGAGCCGGACGTGTGCCTTTCCGGAATCAGGCTATGCCGAGGATGAGAGCCATGAGATGTTCCTCCTCGGGGCAAGCCCGGGTCCCAGATCCTGTTGTGCCTGTGAATAGGCTGCAGGGGGACGGTGAAGACCAGCAACAGCTTTTAGGGCTGCCACCTTCCGTGTGGGACAAGGAGCCGGACGTGTGCCTTTTCGAAACAGGCTCTGCCGAGGACGAGAGCCATGAGATGTTCCTCCTCTGGGCAAGCCGGGTCCCAGATCCTGTTGTGCCTGTGAATAGGCTGCAGGGGGACGGTGAAGACCAGCAACAGCTTTCAGGGCTGCCACCTACCGTGAGGGACAAGGAGCCGGACGTGTGCCTTTCCGGAATCAGGCTCTGCCGAGGACGAGATCCATGAGATGTTCCCCCTCGGGGCAAGCCCAGGTACAAAATCCTGTTGTGCCTGTGAATAGGCTGCAGGGGGACGGTCAAGAGCAGCAACAGCTTTCAGGGCTGCCACCTTCCGTGTGGGACAAGGAGCCGGACGTGTGCCTTTTCGGAATCAGGCTCTGCCGAGGAAGAGAGCCATGAGATGTTCCTCCTCGGGGCAAGCCCGGGTCCCAGATCCTGTTGTGCCTGTGAATAGGCTGCAGGGGGACGGTGAAGACCAGCAACAGCTTTCAGGGCTGCCACCTTCCGTGTGGGACAAGGAGCCGGACGTGTGCCTTTCCGGAATCAGGCTCTGCCGAGGACGAGAGCCATGAGATGTTCCTCCTCTGGGCAAGCCCGGGTCCCAGATCCTGTTGTGCCTGTGAATAGGCTGCAGGGGGACGGTGAAGACCAGCAACATCCTTCAGGCGTGCCAACTTCCATGTGGGACAAGGAGCCGGACGTGTGCCTTTTCGAAACAGGCTCTGCCGAGGACGAGAGCCATGAGATGTTCCTCCTCTGGGCAAGCCCGCGTCGTGAATCCTATTGTGCCTGTGAAAAGGCTGCAGGGGGATGGTGAAGACCACCAACAGCTTTCAGGGCTGCCACCTTCCGTGTGGGACAAGGAGCCGGACGTGTGCCTTTCCGGAATCAGGCTCTGCCGAGGACGAGAGCCATGAGATGTTCCTCCTCTGGGCAAGCCCGGGTCCCAAATCCTGTTGTGCCTGTGAATAGGCTGCACGGGGATGGTGAAGACCACGAACAGCTTTCAGGGCTGCCCCCTTCCGTGTGGGACAAGGAGCCGGACGTGTGCCTTTCCGGAATCAGGCTCTGCCGAGGACGAGAGCCATGAGATGTTCCTCCTCGGGGAAAGCCCGGGTCCCAGGTCCTGTTGTGCCTGTGAATAGGCTGCAGGGGGAAGGTGAAGACCAGCAACAGCTTTCAGGGCTGCCACCTTCCCTGTGGGATAAGGAGCCGGACGTGTGCCCTTCCGTAATCAGGCTCTGCCGAGGACGAGAGCCATGAGATGTTCCTCCTCGGGGCAAGCTAGTGTCCCAGATCCTGTTGTGCCTGTGAATAGTCTGCAGGGGGATGGTGAAGACCAGCAACAGCTTTCAGGACTGCCCCCTTCCGTGTGGGACAAGGAGCCGGAGGAGTGCCTTTTTGGAATCAGGCTCTGCCGAGGAAGAGAGCCATGAGATGTTCCTCCTCTGGGCATGCCCAGGTCCTGAATCCTGTTGTGCCTGTGAATAGGCTTCAGGGGGATTGTGAAGACCAGCAACAGCTTTCAGGGCTGCCCCCTTCCGTGTGGGATACGGAGCCGGACGTGTGCCTTTTCGGAATCAGGCTCTGCCGAGGCAGAGAGCCATGAGATGTTCCTCCTCTGGGCATGCCCGGTTCCTGAATCCTGTTGTGCCTGTGAATAGGCTGCAGGGGGATGGTGAAGACCAGCAACAGCTCAGGGCTGCCACCTTCCGTGTGGGACAGAGAGCCGGACGTGTGCCTTTCCGGAATCAGGCTATGCCGAGGATGAGAGCCATGAGATGTTCCTCCTCGGGGCAAGCCCGGGTCCCACATCCTGTTGTGCCTGTGAATAGGCTGCAGGGGGACGGTGAAGACCAGCAACAGCTTTTAGGGCTGCCACCTTCCGTGTGGGACAAGGAGCCGGACGTGTGCCTTTTCGAAACAGGCTCTGCCGAGTACGAGAGCCATGAGATGTTCCTCCTCTGGGCAAGCCGGGTCCCAGATCCTGTTGTGCCTGTGAATAGGCTGCAGGGGGACGGTGAAGACCAGCAACAGCTTTCAGGGCTGCCACCTACCGTGAGGGACAAGGAGCCGGACGTGTGCCTTTCCGGAATCAGGCTCTGCCGAGGACTAGATCCATGAGATGTTCCCCCTCGGGGCAAGCCCAGGTACAAAATCCTGTTGTGCCTGTGAATAGGCTGCAGGGGGACGGTCAAGAGCAGCAACAGCTTTCAGGGCTGCCACCTTCCGTGTGGGACAAGGAGCCGGACGTGTGCCTTTTCGAAACAGGCTCTGCCGAGGACGAGAGCCATGAGATGTTCCTCCTCTGGGCAAGCCCGCGTCGTGAATCCTATTGTGCCTGTGAAAAGGCTGCAGGGGGACGGTGAAGACCAGCAACAGCTTTCAGGGCTGCCACCTACCGTGAGGGACAAGGAGCCGGACGTGTGCCTTTCCGGAATCAGGCTCTGCCGAGGACGAGATCCATGAGATGTTCCCCGTCGGGGCAAGCCCAGGTACAAAATCCTGTTGTGCCTGTGAATAGGCTGCAGGGGGACGGTCAAGAGCAGCAACAGCTTTCAGGGCTGCCACCTTCCGTGTGGGACAAGGAGCCGGACGTGTGCCTTTTCGAAACAGGCTCTGCCGAGGACGAGAGCCATGAGATGTTCCTCCTCTGGGCAAGCCCGCGTCGTGAATCCTATTGTGCCTGTGAAAAGGCTGCAGGGGGACGGTGAAGACCAGCAACAGCTTTCAGGGCTGCCACCTTCCGTGTGGTACAAGGAGCCGGACGTGTCCCTTTCCGGAATCAGGCTATGCCGAGGACGAGAGCCATGAAATGTTACTCATCTGGGCAAGCCCGGGTCCCAGATCCTGTTGTGCCTGTGAATAGGCTGCAGGGGGACGGTGAAGACCAGCAACAGCTTTCAGGGCTGCCACCTTCCGTGTGGGAGAAGGAGCCGGACGTGTGCCTCTTCGAAACAGGCTCTGCCGAGGACGAGAGCAATGAGATGTTCCTCCTCTGGGCAAGCCCGGGTCCCAGATCCTGTTGTGCCTGTGAATAGGCTGCAGGGGGACGGTGAAGACCAGCAGCAGCTTTCAGGGCTGCCACCTTCCTTGAGGGACAAGGAGCGGACGTCTGCCTTTCCGGAATCAGGCTCTGCCGAGGACGAGAGCCATGAGATGTTCCTCCTCTGGGCAAGCCCACGTCGTGAGTCCTATTGGGCCGGTGAATAGTCTGCAGGGGGATGGTGAAGACCAGCAACAGCTTTCAGGGCTGCCACCTTCCGTGTGGGATAAGGAGCCGGACGTGTGCCTTTCCGTAATAAGGCTCTGCCGAGGACGAGAGCCATGAGATGTTCCTCCTCGGGGCAAGCTCGTGTCCCAGATCCTGTTGTGCCTGTGAATAGGCTGCAGGGGGACGGTGAAGACCAGCAACAGCTTTCAGGGCTGCCCCCTTCCTTGTGGGACAAGGAGCCGGACGTGTGCCTTTTCGAAACAGGCTCTGCCGAGGACGAGTTCCTGAGATGTTCCTCCTCGGGGCAAGCCCAGGTCCCAAATCCTGTTGTGCCTGTGAATAGGCTGCAGGGGGACGGTGAAGACCAGCAACAGCTTTCAGGGCTGCCACCTTCCGTGTGGGACAAGGAGCCGGACGTGTGCCTTTTCGGAATCAGGCTCTGCCGAGGACGAGAGCCATGAGATGTTCCTCCTCTGGGCAAGCCCGGGTCCCAGATCCTGTTGTGCCTGTGAATAGGCTGCAGGGGGACGGTGAAGACTAGCAACATCTTTCTGGCCTGCCACCTTCCGTGTGGGACAAGGAGCCGGAAATGTGCCTTCTCGGAAACGGGCTCTGCCGAGGACGAGAGCCATGAGATGTTCCTCCTCGGGGCAGGCCCGGGTTCCAGATCCTTTTGTGCCTGTGAATAAGCTGCAGGGGGACTGTGAAGACCAGCAACAGCTTTCAGGGCTGCCACCTTCCGTGTGGGACAAGGAGCCGGACGTGTGCCTTTCCGGAATCAGGCTCTGCCGAGGACGAGAGCCATGAGATGTTCGTCCTCTGGGCAAGCCCAGGTCCCTGATCCTGTTGTGCCTGTGAATAGGCTGCAGGGGGACGGTGAAGACCAGCAACATCCTTCAGGGGTGCCACCTTCCGTGTGGGACAAGGAGCCGGACATGTGCCTTTTCGGAATCAGACTCTGCCGAGGACGAGAGCCATGAGATGTTCCTCCTCTGGGGAAACCCGGATCACAGATCCTGTTGTGCCTGTGAATAGGCTGCAGGGGGACGGTGAAGACCAGCAACATCCTTCAGGGGTGCCACCTTCCGTGTGGGACAAGGAGCCGGACATGTGCCTTTTCGGAATCAGACTCTGCCGAGGACGAGAGCCATGAGATGTTCCTCCTCTGGGCATGCCCGGTTCCTGAATCCTGTTGTGCCTGTGAATAGGCTGCAGGGGGATGGTGAAGACCAGCAACAGCTTTCAGGGGTGCCATCTTCCGTGTGGGACAAGGAGCCGGACGTGTGCCTTTTCGGAATCAGGCTCTGCCGAGGCAGAGAGCCATGAGATGTTCCTCCTCTGGGCATGCCCGGGTCCTGAATCCTGTTGTGCCTGTGAATAGGCTGCAGGGGGACGGTAAAGACCAGCAACATCCTTCAGGGGTGCCACCTTCCGTGTGGGACAAGGAGCCGGACATGTGCCTTTTCGGAATCAGACTCTGCCGAGGACGCGAGCCATGAGATGTTCCTCCTCTGGGGAAACCCGGATCACAGATCCTGTTGTGCCTGTGAATAGGCTGCAGGGGGACGGTGAAGACCAGCAACAGCTTTCAGGGCTGCCACCTTCCCTGTGGGATAAGGAGCCGGACGTGTGCCCTTCCGTAATCAGGCTCTGCCGAGGACGAGAGCCATGAGATGTTCCTCCTCGGGGCAAGCTCGTGTCCCAGATCCTGTTGTGCCTGTGAATAGTCTGCAGGGGGACGGTGAAGACCAGCAACAGCTTTCAGGACTGCCCCCTTCCGTGTGGGACAAGGAGCCGGACGTGTGCCTTTCCGGAATCAGGCTCTGCCGAGGACGAGAGCCATGAGATGTTCCTCCTCTGGGCATGCCCGGTTCCTGAATCCTGTTGTGCCTGTGAATAGGCTGCACGGGGATGGTGAAGACCACGAACAGCTTTCAGGGCTGCCCCCTTCCGTGTGGGACAAGGAGCCGGACGTGTGCCTTTCCGGAATCAGGCTCTGCCGAGGACGAGAGCCATGAGATGTTCCTCCTCGGGGCAAGCCCGGGTCCCAGATCCTGTTCTGCCTGTGAATAGGCTGCAGGGGGATGGTGAAGACCAGCAACAGCTTTCCGGCTTTCCACCTTCCTTGTGGGAAAAGGAGCCGGACGTGTGCCTTTCCGGAATCCGGCTATGCCGAGGACGAGAGCCATGAGATGTTCCTCCTCGGGGCAAGCCCGGGTCCCAGGTCCTGTTGTGCCTGTGAATAGGCTGCAGGGGGACGGTGAAGACCAGCAACAGCTTTCAGGGCTGCCACCTTCCCTGTGGGATAAGGAGCCGGACGTGTGCCCTTCCGTAATCAGGCTATGCCGAGGATGAGAGCCATGAGATGTTCCTCCTCGGGGCAAGCCCGGGTCCCAGATCCTGTTGTGCCTGTGAATAGGCTGCAGGGGGACGGTGAAGACCAGCAACAGCTTTTAGGGCTGCCACCTTCCGTGTGGGACAAGGAGCCGGACGTGTGCCTTTTCGAAACAGGCTCTGCCGAGTACGAGAGCCATGAGATGTTCCTCCTCTGGGCATGCCCGGTTCCTGAATCCTGTTGTGCCTGTGAATAGGCTGCAGGGGGATGGTGAAGACCAGCAACAGCTTTCAGGGCTGCCACCTTCCGTGTGGGACAGAGAGCCGGACGTGTGCCTTTCCGGAATCAGGCTCTGCCGAGGACGAGAGCCATGAGATGTTCCTCCTTGGGGCAAGCCCGTGTCCCAAATCCTGTTGTGCCTGTGAATAGGCTGCAGGGGGATGGTGAAGACCAGCAACAGCTTTCAGGGCTGCCACCTTCCGTGTGGGATACGGAGCCGGACGTGTGCCTTTTCGGAATCAGGATCTGCCGAGGCAGAGAGCCATGAGATGTTCCTCCTCTGGGCATGCCCGGGTCCTGAATCCTGTTGTGCCTGTGAATAGGCTGCAGGGGGATGGTGAAGACCAGCAACAGCTTTCAGGGCTGCCACCTTCCGTGTGGGACAGAGAGTCGGACGTGTGCCTTTCCGGAATCAGGCTATGCCGAGGATGAGAGCCATGAGATGTTCCTCCTCGGGGCAAGCCCGGGTCCCAGATCCTGTTGTGCCTGTGAATAGGCTGCAGGGGGACGGTGAAGACCAGCAACAGCTTTTAGGGCTGCCACCTTCCGTGTGGGACAAGGAGCCGGACGTGTGCGTCTTCGAAACAGGCTCTGCCGAGGATGAGAGCCATGAGATGTTCCTCCTCTGGGCAAGCCCGGGTCCCAGATCCTGTTGTGCCTGTGAATAAGCTGCAGGGGGACTGTGAAGACCACGAACAGCTTTCAGGGCTGCCACCTTCCGTGTGGGACAAGGAGCCGGACGTGTGCCTTTCCGGAATCAGGCTCTGCCGAGGACGAGAGCCATGAGATGTTCCTCCTCTGGGCAAGCCCAGGTCCCTGATCCTGTTGTGCCTGTGAATAGGCTGCAGGGGGACGGTAAAGACCAGCAACATCCTTCAGGGGTGCCACCTTCCGTGTGGGACAAGGAGCCGGACATGTGCCTTTTCGGAATCAGACTCTGCCGAGGACGCGAGCCATGAGATGTTCCTCCTCTGGGGAAACCCGGATCACAGATCCTGTTGTGCCTGTGAATAGGCTGCAGGGGGACGGTGAAGACCAGCAACATCCTTCAGGGGTGCCACCTTCCGTGTGGGACAAGGAGCCGGACATGTGCCTTTTCGGAATCAGACTCTGCCGAGGACGAGAGCCATGAGATGTTCCTCCTCTGGGGAAGCCCGGGTCCCAGATCCTGTTGTGCCTGTGAATAGGCTGCAGGGGGACGGTGAAGACCAGCAACATCCTTCAGGGGTGCCACCTTCCGTGTGGGAAAAGGAGCCGGACGTGTGCCTTTCCGGAATCAGGCTCTGCCGAGGACGAGAGCCATGAGATGTTCCTCCTCTCGGCAAGCCCGGGTCCCAAATCCTGTTGTGCCTGTGAATAGGCTGCACGGGGATGGTGAAGACCACGAACAGCTTTCAGGGCTGCCCCCTTCCGTGTGGGACAAGGAGCCGGACGTGTGCCTTTCCGGAATCAGGCTCTGCCGAGGACGAGAGCCATGAGATGTTCCTCCTCGGGGCAAGCCCGGGTCCCAGATCCTGTTCTGCCTGTGAATAGGCTGCAGGGGTACGGTGAAGACCAGCAACAGCTTTCCGGCTTTCCACCTTCCTTGTGGGAAAAGGAGCCGGACGTGTGCCTTTCCGGAATCCGGCTATGCCGAGGACGAGAGCCATGAGATGTTCCTCCTCGGGGCAAGCCCGGGTCCCAGGTCCTGTTGTGCCTGTGAATAGGCTGCAGGGGGACGGTGAAGACCAGCAACAGCTTTCAGGGCTGCCACCTTCCCTGTGGGATAAGGAGCCGGACGTGTGCCCTTCCGTAATCAGGCTCTGCCGAGGACGAGAGCCATGAGATGTTCCTCCTCGGGGCAAGCTCGTGTCCCAGATCCTGTTGTGCCTGTGAATAGTCTGCAGGGGGATGGTGAAGACCAGCAACAGCTTTCAGGACTGCCCCCTTCCGTGTGGGACAAGGAGCCGGAGGAGTGCCTTTTTGGAATCAGGCTCTGCCGAGGAAGAGAGCCATGAGATGTTCCTCCTCTGGGCATGCCCGGTTCCTGAATCCTGTTGTGCCTGTGAATAGGCTGCAGGGGGATGGTGAAGACCAGCAACAGCTTTCAGGGCTGCCACCTTCCGTGTGGGACAGAGAGCCGGACGTGTGCCTTTCCGGAATCAGGCTCTGCCGAGGACGAGAGCCATGAGATGTTCCTCCTTGGGGCAAGCCCGTGTCCCAAATCCTGTTGTGCCTGTGAATAGGCTGCAGGGGGATGGTGAAGACCAGCAACAGCTTTCAGGGCTGCCACCTTCCGTGTGGGATACGGAGCCGGACGTGTGCCTTTTCGGAATCAGGCTCTGCCGAGGCAGAGAGCCATGAGATGTTCCTCCTCTGGGCATGCCCGGGTCCTGAATCCTGTTGTGCCTGTGAATAGGCTGCAGGGGGATGGTGAAGACCAGCAACAGCTTTCAGGGCTGCCACCTTCCGTGTGGGACAGAGAGTCGGACGTGTGCCTTTCCGGAATCAGGCTATGCCGAGGATGAGAGCCATGAGATGTTCCTCCTCGGGGCAAGCCCGGGTCCCAGATCCTGTTGTGCCTGTGAATAGGCTGCAGGGGGACGGTGAAGACCAGCAACAGCTTTTAGGGCTGCCACCTTCCGTGTGGGACAAGGAGCCGGACGTGTGCCTTTTCGAAACAGGCTCTGCCGAGTACGAGAGCCATGAGATGTTCCTCCTCTGGGCAAGCTGGGTCCCAGATCCTGTTGTGCCTGTGAATAGGCTGCAGGGGGACGGTGAAGACCAGCAACAGCTTTCAGGGCTGCCACCTACCGTGAGGGAGAAGGAGCCGGACGTGTGCCTTTCCGGAATCAGGCTCTGCCGAGGACGAGAGCCATGAGATGTTCCCCCTCGGGGCAAGCCCAGGTCCAAAATCCTGTTGTGCCTGTGAAAAGGCTGCAGGGGGACGGTGAAGACCAGCAACAGCTTTCAGGGCTGCCACCTTCCGTGTGGGACAAGGAGCCGGACGTGTGCCTCTTCGAAACAGGCTCTGCCGAGGACGAGAGCCATGAGATGTTCCTCCTCTGGGCAAGCCCGGGTCCCAGATCCTGTTGTGCCTGTGAATAAGCTGCAGGGGGACTGTGAAGACCAGCAACAGCTTTCAGGGCTGCCACCTTCCGTGTGGGACAAGGAGCCGGACGTGTGCCTTTCCGGAATCAGGCTCTGCCGAGGACGAGAGCCATGAGATGTTCCTCCTCTGGGCAAGCCCAGGTCCCTGATCCTGTTGTGCCTGTGAATAGGCTGCAGGGGGACGGTAAAGACCAGCAACATCCTTCAGGGGTGCCACCTTCCGTGTGGGACAAGGAGCCGGACATGTGCCTTTTCGGAATCAGACTCTGCCGAGGACGCGAGCCATGAGATGTTCCTCCTCTGGGGAAACCCGGATCACAGATCCTGTTGTGCCTGTGAATAGGCTGCAGGGGGACGGTGAAGACCAGCAACATCCTTCAGGGGTGCCACCTTCCGTGTGGGACAAGGAGCCGGACATGTGCCTTTTCGGAATCAGGCTCTGCCGAGGACGAGAGCCATGAGATGTTCCTCCTCTCGGCAAGCCCGGGTCCCAAATCCTGTTGTGCCTGTGAATAGGCTGCAGGGGGACGGTGAAGACCAGCAACATCCTTCAGGGGTGCCACCTTCCGTGTGGGACAAGGAGCCGGACGTGTGCCTTTCCGGAATCAGGCTCTGCCGAGGACGAGAGCCATGAGATGTTCCTCCTCGGGGCAAGCCCGGGTCCCAGATCCTGTTCTGCCTGTGAATAGGCTGCAGGGGTACGGTGAAGACCAGCAACAGCTTTCAGGGCTGCCACCTTCCCTGTGGGATAAGGAGCCGGACGTGTGCCCTTCCGTAATCAGGCTCTGCCGAGGACGAGAGCCATGAGATGTTCCTCCTCGGGGCAAGCTCGTGTCCCAGATCCTGTTGTGCCTGTGAATAGTCTGCAGGGGGATGGTGAAGACCAGCAACAGCTTTCAGGACTGCCCCCTTCCGTGTGGGACAAGGAGCCGGAGGAGTGCCTTTTTGGAATCAGGCTCTGCCGAGGAAGAGAGCCATGAGATGTTCCTCCTCTGGGCATGCCCGGTTCCTGAATCCTGTTGTGCCTGTGAATAGGCTGCAGGGGGATGGTGAAGACCAGCAACAGCTTTCAGGGCTGCCACCTTCCGTGTGGGACAGAGAGCCGGACGTGTGCCTTTCCGGAATCAGGCTCTGCCGAGGACGAGAGCCATGAGATGTTCCTCCTTGGGGCAAGCCCGTGTCCCAAATCCTGTTGTGCCTGTGAATAGGCTGCAGGGGGATGGTGAAGACCAGCAACAGCTTTCAGGGCTGCCACCTTCCGTGTGGGATACGGAGCCGGACGTGTGCCTTTTCGGAATCAGGCTCTGCCGAGGCAGAGAGCCATGAGATGTTCCTCCTCTGGGCATGCCCGGGTCCTGAATCCTGTTGTGCCTGTGAATAGGCTGCAGGGGGATGGTGAAGACCAGCAACAGCTTTCAGGGCTGCCACCTTCCGTGTGGGACAGAGAGTCGGACGTGTGCCTTTCCGGAATCAGGCTATGCCGAGGATGAGAGCCATGAGATGTTCCTCCTCGGGGCAAGCCCGGGTCCCAGATCCTGTTGTGCCTGTGAATAGGCTGCAGGGGGACGGTGAAGACCAGCAACAGCTTTTAGGGCTGCCACCTTCCGTGTGGGACAAGGAGCCGGACGTGTGCCTTTTCGAAACAGGCTCTGCCGAGTACGAGAGCCATGAGATGTTCCTCCTCTGGGCAAGCTGGGTCCCAGATCCTGTTGTGCCTGTGAATAGGCTGCAGGGGGACGGTGAAGACCAGCAACAGCTTTCAGGGCTGCCACCTACCGTGAGGGAGAAGGAGCCGGACGTGTGCCTTTCCGGAATCAGGCTCTGCCGAGGACGAGAGCCATGAGATGTTCCCCCTCGGGGCAAGCCCAGGTCCAAAATCCTGTTGTGCCTGTGAAAAGGCTGCAGGGGGACGGTGAAGACCAGCAACAGCTTTCAGGGCTGCCACCTTCCGTGTGGGACAAGGAGCCGGACGTGTGCCTCTTCGAAACAGGCTCTGCCGAGGACGAGAGCCATGAGATGTTCCTCCTCTGGGCAAGCCCGGGTCCCAGATCCTGTTGTGCCTGTGAATAAGCTGCAGGGGGACTGTGAAGACCAGCAACAGCTTTCAGGGCTGCCACCTTCCGTGTGGGACAAGGAGCCGGACGTGTGCCTTTCCGGAATCAGGCTCTGCCGAGGACGAGAGCCATGAGATGTTCCTCCTCTGGGCAAGCCCAGGTCCCTGATCCTGTTGTGCCTGTGAATAGGCTGCAGGGGGACGGTAAAGACCAGCAACATCCTTCAGGGGTGCCACCTTCCGTGTGGGACAAGGAGCCGGACATGTGCCTTTTCGGAATCAGACTCTGCCGAGGACGCGAGCCATGAGATGTTCCTCCTCTGGGGAAACCCGGATCACAGATCCTGTTGTGCCTGTGAATAGGCTGCAGGGGGACGGTGAAGACCAGCAACATCCTTCAGGGGTGCCACCTTCCGTGTGGGACAAGGAGCCGGACATGTGCCTTTTCGGAATCAGACTCTGCCGAGGACGAGAGCCATGAGATGTTCCTCCTCTGGGGAAGCCCGGGTCCCAGATCCTGTTGTGCCTGTGAATAGGCTGCAGGGGGACGGTGAAGACCAGCAACATCCTTCAGGGGTGCCACCTTCCGTGTGGGACAAGGAGCCGGACGTGTGCCTTTTCGGAATCAGGCTCTGCCGAGGAAGAGAGCCATGAGATGTTCCTCCTCGGGGCAAGCCCGGGTCCCAGATCCTGTTGTGCCTGTGAATAGGCTGCAGGGGGACGGTGAAGACCAGCAACAGCTTTCAGGGCTGCCACCTTCCGTGTGGGACAAGGAGCCGGACGTGTGCTTTTCAGGAATCAGACTCTGCCGAGGACGAGAGTCATGAGATGTTCCTCCTCGGGGCAATGCCGGGTCCCAGATCCTGTTGTGCCTGTGAATAGGCTGCAGGGGGACAGAGAAGACCAGCAACATCCTTCAGGGGTGCCACCTTCCGTGTGGGACAAGGAGCCGGACGTGTGCCTTTTCGGAATCAGGCTCTGCCGAGGACGAGAGCCATGAGATGTTCCCCCTCGGGGCAAGCCCGGGTCACAGATCCTGTTGTGCCTGTGAATAGGCTGCAGGGGGACGGTGAAGACCAGCAACATCCTTCTGGGGTGCCACCTTCCGTGTGGGACAAGGAGCCGGACGTGTGCCTTTCCGGAATCAGGCTCTGCCGAGGACGAGAGCCATGAGATGTTCCTCCTCTCGGCAAGCCCGGGTCCCAAATCCTGTTGTGCCTGTGAATAGGCTGCACGGGGATGGTGAAGACCTCGAACAGCTTTCAGGGCTGCCCCCTTCCGTGTGGGACAAGGAGCCGGACGTGTGCCTTTCCGGAATCAGGCTCTGCCGAGGACGAGAGCCATGAGATGTTCCTCCTCGGGGCAAGCCCGGGTCCCAGATCCTGTTCTGCCTGAGAATAGGCTGCAGGGGTACGGTGAAGACCAGCAACAGCTTTCAGGGCTACCACCTTCCCTGTGGGATAAGGAGCCGGACGTGTGCCCTTCCGTAATCAGGCTCTGCCGAGGACGAGAGCCATGAGATGTTCCTCCTCGGGGCAAGCTCGTGTCCCAGATCCTGTTGTGCCTGTGAATAGTCTGCAGGGGGATGGTGAAGACCAGCAACAGCTTTCAGGACTGCCCCCTTCCGTGTGGGACAAGGAGCCGGAGGAGTGCCTTTTTGGAATCAGGCTCTGCCGAGGAAGAGAGCCATGAGATGTTCCTCCTCTGGGCATGCCCGGTTCCTGAATCCTGTTGTGCCTGTGAATAGGCTGCAGGGGGAAGGTGAAGACCAGCAACAGCTTTCAGGTCTGCCACCTTCCGTGTGGGACAGAGAGCCGGACGTGTGCCTTTCCGGAATCAGGCTCTGCCGAGGACGAGAGCCATGAGATGTTCCTCCTTTGGGCAAGCCCGTGTCCCAAATCCTGTTGTGCCTGTGAATAGGCTGCAGGGGGATGGTGAAGACCACCAACAGCTTTCAGGGCTGCCCCCTTCCGTGTGGGATAAGGAGCCGGACGTGTGCCTTTTCGGAATCAGGCTCTGCCGAGGCAGAGAGCCATGAGATGTTCCTCCTCTGGGCATGCCCGGGTCCTGAATCCTGTTGTGCCTGTGAATAGGCTGCAGGGGGATGGTGAAGACCAGCAACAGCTTTCAGGGCTGCCACCTTCCGTGTGGGACAGAGAGTCGGACGTGTGCCTTTCCGGAATCAGGCTATGCCGAGGACGAGAGCCATGAGATGTTCCTCCTCTGGGCAAGCCCGCGTCGTGAATCCTATTGTGCCTGTGAATAGGCTGCAGGGGGACAGTGAAGACCAGCAACAGCTTTCAGGGCTGCCACCTTCCGTGAGGGACAAGGAGCGGACGTGTGCCTTTCCGGAATCAGGCTCTGCCGAGGACGAGATCCATGAGATGTTCCTCCTCTGGGCAAGCCCACGTCGTGAGTCCTCTTGGGCCGGTGAATAGTCTGCAGGGGGATGGTGAAGACCAGCAACAGCTTTCAGAGCTGCCACCTTCCGTGTGGGATAAGGAGCCGGACGTGTGCCTTTCCGTAATCAGGCTCTGCCGAGGACGAGAGCCATGAGATGTTCCTCCTCGGGGCAAGCTCGTGTCCCAGATCCTGTTGTGCCTGTGAATAGGCTGCAGGGGGACGGTGAAGACCAGCAACAGCTTTCAAGGGCTGCCACCTTCCGTGTGGGACAAGGAGCCGGACGTGTGCCTTTTCGGAATCAGGCTCTGACAAGGACGAGTTCCTGAGATGTTCCTCCTCGGG
>NW_026061035.1:300000-462000 GCF_929443795.1 Astur gentilis
TTCAGGGCTGGCACCTTCCTTGTTGGAGAAGGAGCCAGATGTTTCCCTTTTCAGAAAAACTTTCTGCCGAGAACGAGCACCGTGACATGCTGAGTCTCTGGGAAAGCAGAGATCCCCAGTGCTGTTGCGGCTAAAGATAGGCTGCAGAGGGATAGTGAAGACCAGCAAGATCTTTCAGGGCTGGCACCTTCCTTGTGGGAGAAGGAGCCAGACGTTTGCCTTTTGAGAAAAAGTTTCTGCCGAGAGCGAGCACCGTGACATGCTGAGTCTCTGGGAAAGCAGAGATCCCCAGTGCTGTTGTGCCTGTGGATAGGCTGCAGGGGGACGGTGAAGACCAGCAAGATCTTTCAGGGCTGGCACCTTCCTTGTGGGAGAAGGAGCCAGACGTTTGCCTTTTCAGAAAAAGTTTCTGCCGAGAACGAGCACCGTGACATGCTGAGTCTCTGGGAAAGCAGAGATCCCCAGTGCTGTTGCGGCTAAAGATAGGCTGCAGAGGGATAGTGAAGACCAGCAAGATCTTTCAGGGCTGGCACCTTCCTTGCGGGAGAAGGAGCCAGACGTTTGCCTTTTCAGAAAAAGTTTCTGCCGAGAACGAGCACCGTGACATGCTGAGTCTCTGGGAAAGCAGAGATCCCCAGTGCTGTTGCGGCTAAAGATAGGCTGCAGAGGGATAGTGAAGACCAGCAAGATCTTTCAGGGCTGGCACCTTCCTTGTGGGAGAAGGAGCCAGACGTTTGCCTTTTCAGAAAAAGGCTCTGCCGAGAGCGAGCACCATGAGATGCTGAGTCTCTGGGAAAGCAGAGATCCCCAGTGCTGTTGCGGCTAAAGATAGGCTGCAGAGGGATAGTGAAGACCTGCAAGATCTTTCAGGGCTGTCACCTTCCTTGTGGGAGAAGGAGCCAGACGTTTGCCTTTTCAGAAAAAGTTTCTGCCGAGAACGAGCACCGTGACATGCTGAGTCTCTGGGAAAGCAGAGATCCCCAGTGCTGTTGTGCCTTTGGATAGGCTGCAGAGGGATAGTGAAGACCAGCAAGATCTTTCAGGGCTGGCACCTTCCTTGTGGGAGAAGGAGCCAGACGTTTGCCTTTTCAGAAAAACTTTCGGCCGAGAACGAGCACCGTGACATGCTGAGTCTCTGGGAAAGCAGAGATCCCCAGTGCTGTTGCGGCTAAAGATAGGCTGCAGAGGGATAGTGAAGACCAGCAAGATCTTTCAGGGCTGGCACCTTCCTTGTGGGAGAAGGAGCCAGACGTTTGCCTTTTCAGAAAAAGGCTCTGCCGAGAGAGAGCACCATGAGATGCTGAGTCTCTGGGAAAGCAGAGATCCCCAGTGCTGTTGTGCCTGTGGATAGGCTGCAGGGGGACGCTGAAGACCAGCAAGATCTTTTAGGGCTGGCACCTTCCTTGTGGGAGAAGGAGCCAGACGTTTGCCTTTTCAGAAAAAGTTTCTGCCGAGAACGAGCACCGTGACATGCTGAGTCTCTGGGAAAGCAGAGATCCCCAGTGCTGTTGTGCCTGTGGATAGGCTGCAGAGGGATAGTGAAGACCAGCAAGATCTTTCAGGGCTGGCACCTTCCTTGTGGGAGAAGGAGCCAGACGTTTGCCTTTTCAGAAAAAGGCTCTGCCGAGAGCGAGCACCGTGACATGCTGAGTCTCTGGGAAAGCAGAGATACCCAGTGCTGTTGTGCCTGTGGATAGGCTGCAGGGGGACGGTGAAGACCAGCAAGATCTTTCAGGGCTGGCACCTTCCTTGTGGGAGAAGGAGCCAGACGTTTGCCTTTTCAGAAAAAGTTTCTGCCGAGAACGAGCACCGTGACATGCTGAGTCTCTGGGAAAGCAGAGATCCCCAGTGCTGTTGCGGCTAAAGATAGGCTGCAGAGGGATAGTGAAGACCTGCAAGAGCTTGCAGGGCTGGCACCTTCCTTGTGGGAGAAGGAGCCAGATGTTTCCCTTTTCAGAAAAAGTTTCTGCCGAGAACGAGCACCGTGACATGCTGAGTCTCTGGGAAAGCAGAGATACCCAGTGCTGTTGCGGCTAAAGATAGGCTGCAGAGGGATAGTGAAGACCAGCAAGATCTTTCAGGGCTGGCACCTTCCTTGTGGGAGAAGGAGCCAGACGTTTGCCTTTTCAGAAAAAGGCTCTGCCGAGAGCGAGCACCGTGACATGCTGAGTCTCTGGGAAAGCAGAGATACCCAGTGCTGTTGTGCCTGTGGATAGGCTGCAGGGGGACGGTGAAGACCAGCAAGATCTTTCAGGGCTGGCACCTTCCTTGTGGGAGAAGGAGCCAGACGTTTGCCTTTTCAGAAAAAGTTTCTGCCGAGAACGAGCACCGTGACATGCTGAGTCTCTGGAAAAGCAGAGATACCCAGTGCTGTTGCGGCAAAAGATAGGCTGCAGAGGGATAGTGAAGACCTGCAAGAGCTTTCAGGGCTGGCACCTTCCTTGTGGGAGAAGGAGCCAGACGTTTGCCTTTTCAGAAAAAGGCTCTGCCGAGAGCGAGCACCGTGACATGCTGAGTCTCTGGGAAAGCAGAGATACCCAGTGCTGTTGTGCCTGTGGATAGGCTGCAGGGGGACGGTGAAGACCAGCAAGATCTTTCAGGGCTGGCACCTTCCTTGTGGGAGAAGGAGCCAGACGTTTGCCTTTTCAGAAAAAGTTTCTGCCGAGAACGAGCACCGTGACATGCTGAGTCTCTGGGAAAGCAGAGATCCCCAGTGCTGTTGTGCCTGTGGATAGGCTGCAGGGGGACGGTGAAGACCAGCAAGATCTTTCAGGGCTGGCACCTTCCTTGTGGGAGAAGGAGCCAGACGTTTGCCTTTTCAGAAAAAGTTTCTGCCGAGAACGAGCACCGTGACATGCTGAGTCTCTGGGAAAGCAGAGATCCCCAGTCCTGTTGCGGCTAAAGATAGGCTGCAGAGGTATAGTGAAGACCAGCAAGAGCTTTCAGGGCTGGCACCTTCCTTGTGGGAGAAGGAGCCAGACGTTTGCCTTTTCAGAAAAAGTTTCTGCCGAGAACGAGCACCGTGACATGCTGAGTCTCTGCGAAAGCAGAGATCCCCAGTGCTGTTGCGGCTATAGATAGGCTGCAGAGGGATAGTGAAGACCAGCAAGAGCTTTCAGGGCTGGCACCTTCCTTGTGGGAGAAGGAGCCAGACGTTTGCCTTTTCAGAAAAACTTTCGGCCGAGAACGAGCACCGTGACATGCTGAGTCTCTGGGAAAGCAGAGATCCCCAGTGCTGTTGTGCCTGTGGATAGGCTGCAGGGGGACGGTGAAGACCAGCAAGATCTTTCAGGGCTGGCACCTTCCTTGTGGGAGAAGGAGCCAGACGTTTGCCTTTTCAGAAAAAGTTTCTGCCGAGAACGAGCACCGTGACATGCTGAGTCTCTGGGAAAGCAGAGATCCCCAGTGCTGTTGCGGCTAAAGATAGGCTGCAGAGGGATAGTGAATACCAGCAAGATCTTTCAGGGCTGGCACCTTCCTTGTGGGAGAAGGAGCCAGATGTTTCTCTTTTCAGAAAAACTTTCTGCCGAGAACGAGCACCGTGACATGCTGAGTCTCTGGGAAAGCAGAGATCCCCAGTGCTGTTGCGGCTAAAGATAGGCTGCAGAGGGATAGTGAAGACCTGCAAGAGCTTTCAGGGCTGGCACCTTCCTTGTGGTAGAAGGAGCCAGACGTTTGCCTTTTCAGAAAAAGTTTCTGCCGAGAACGAGCACCGTGACATGCTGAGTCTCTGGGAAAGCAGAGATCCCCAGTGCTGTTGTGCCTGTGGAGAGGCTGCAGGGGGACGGTGAAGACCAGCAAGATCTTTCAGGGCTGGCACCTTCCTTGTGGGAGAAGGAGCCAGACGTTTGCCTTTTCAGAAAAAGGCTCTGCCGAGAGCGAGCACCGTGACATGCTGAGTCTCTGGGAAAGCAGAGATCCCCAGTGCTGTTGTGCCTGTGGATAGGCTGCAGGGGGACGGTGAAGACCAGCAAGATCTTTCAGGGCTGGCACCTTCCTTGTGGGAGAAGGAGCCAGACGTTTGCCTTTTCAGAAAAAGTTTCTGCCGAGAACGAGCAGCGTGACATGCTGAGTCTCTGGGAAAGCAGAGATCCCCAGTGCTGTTGCGGCTAAAGATAGGCTGCAGAGGGATAGTGAAGACCAGCAAGATCTTTCAGGGCTGGCACCTTCCTTGTTGGAGAAGGAGCCAGATGTTTCCCTTTTCAGAAAAACTTTCTGCCGAGAACGAGCACCGTGACATGCTGAGTCTCTGGGAAAGCAGAGATCCCCAGTGCTGTTGCGGCTAAAGATAGGCTGCAGAGGGATAGTGAAGACCAGCAAGATCTTTCAGGGCTGGCACCTTCCTTGTGGGAGAAGGAGCCAGACGTTTGCCTTTTGAGAAAAAGTTTCTGCCGAGAGCGAGCACCGTGACATGCTGAGTCTCTGGGAAAGCAGAGATCCCCAGTGCTGTTGTGCCTGTGGATAGGCTGCAGGGGGACGGTGAAGACCAGCAAGATCTTTCAGGGCTGGCACCTTCCTTGTGGGAGAAGGAGCCAGACGTTTGCCTTTTCAGAAAAAGTTTCTGCCGAGAACGAGCACCGTGACATGCTGAGTCTCTGGGAAAGCAGAGATCCCCAGTGCTGTTGCGGCTAAAGATAGGCTGCAGAGGGATAGTGAAGACCAGCAAGATCTTTCAGGGCTGGCACCTTCCTTGCGGGAGAAGGAGCCAGACGTTTGCCTTTTCAGAAAAAGTTTCTGCCGAGAACGAGCACCGTGACATGCTGAGTCTCTGGGAAAGCAGAGATCCCCAGTGCTGTTGCGGCTAAAGATAGGCTGCAGAGGGATAGTGAAGACCAGCAAGATCTTTCAGGGCTGGCACCTTCCTTGTGGGAGAAGGAGCCAGACGTTTGCCTTTTCAGAAAAAGTTTCTGCCGAGAACGAGCACCGTGACATGCTGAGTCTCTGGGAAAGCAGAGATCCCCAGTGCTGTTGTGCCTGTGGATAGGCTGCAGGGGGACGGTGAAGACCAGCAAGATCTTTCAGGGCTGGCACCTTCCTTGTGGGAGAAGGAGCCAGACGTTTGCCTTTTCAGAAAAACTTTCGGCCGAGAACGAGCACCGTGACATGCTGAGTCTCTGGGAAAGCAGAGATCCCCAGTGCTGTTGCGGCTAAAGATAGGCTGCAGAGGGATAGTGAAGACCAGCAAGATCTTTCAGGGCTGGCACCTTCCTTGTGGGAGAAGGAGCCAGATGTTTGCCTTTTCAGAAAAAGGCTCTGCCGAGAGAGAGCACCGTGACATGCTGAGTCTCTGGGAAAGCAGAGATCCCCAGTGCTGTTGTGCCTGTGGATAGGCTGCAGGGGGACGCTGAAGACCAGCAAGATCTTTTAGGGCTGGCACCTTCCTTGTGGGAGAAGGAGCCAGACGTTTGCCTTTTCAGAAAAAGTTTCTGCCGAGAACGAGCACCGTGACATGCTGAGTCTCTGGGAAAGCAGAGATCCCCAGTGCTGTTGTGCCTGTGGATAGGCTGCAGAGGGATAGTGAAGACCAGCAAGATCTTTCAGGGCTGGCACCTTCCTTGTGGGAGAAGGAGCCAGACGTTTGCCTTTTCAGAAAAAGGCTCTGCCGAGAACGAGCACCGTGACATGCTGAGTCTCTGGGAAAGCAGAGATCCCCAGTGCTGTTGCGGCTAAAGATAGGCTGCAGAGGTATAGTGAAGACCAGCAAGAGCTTTCAGGGCTGGCACCTTCCTTGTGGGAGAAGGAGCCAGACGTTTGCCTTTTCAGAAAAAGTTTCTGCCGAGAACGAGCACCGTGACATGCTGAGTCTCTGCGAAAGCAGAGATCCCCAGTGCTGTTGCGGCTATAGATAGGCTGCAGAGGGATAGTGAAGACCAGCAAGATCTTTCAGGGCTGGCACCTTCCTTGTTGGAGAAGGAGCCAGATGTTTCCCTTTTCAGAAAAACTTTCTGCCGAGAACGAGCACCGTGACATGCTGAGTCTCTGGGAAAGCAGAGATCCCCAGTGCTGTTGCGGCTAAAGATAGGCTGCAGAGGGATAGTGAAGACCAGCAAGATCTTTCAGGGCTGGCACCTTCCTTGTGGGAGAAGGAGCCAGACGTTTGCCTTTTGAGAAAAAGTTTCTGCCGAGAGCGAGCACCGTGACATGCTGAGTCTCTGGGAAAGCAGAGATCCCCAGTGCTGTTGTGCCTGTGGATAGGCTGCAGGGGGACGGTGAAGACCAGCAAGATCTTTCAGGGCTGGCACCTTCCTTGTGGGAGAAGGAGCCAGACGTTTGCCTTTTCAGAAAAAGTTTCTGCCGAGAACGAGCACCGTGACATGCTGAGTCTCTGGGAAAGCAGAGATCCCCAGTGCTGTTGCGGCTAAAGATAGGCTGCAGAGGGATAGTGAAGACCAGCAAGATCTTTCAGGGCTGGCACCTTCCTTGCGGGAGAAGGAGCCAGACGTTTGCCTTTTCAGAAAAAGTTTCTGCCGAGAACGAGCACCGTGACATGCTGAGTCTCTGGGAAAGCAGAGATCCCCAGTGCTGTTGCGGCTAAAGATAGGCTGCAGAGGGATAGTGAAGACCAGCAAGATCTTTCAGGGCTGGCACCTTCCTTGTGGGAGAAGGAGCCAGACGTTTGCCTTTTCAGAAAAACTTTCTGCCGAGAACGAGCACCGTGACATGCTGAGTCTCTGGGAAAGCAGAGATCCCCAGTGCTGTTGTGCCTGTGGATAGGCTGCAGGGGGACGGTGAAGACCAGCAAGATCTTTCAGGGCTGGCACCTTCCTTGTGGGAGAAGGAGCCAGACGTTTGCCTTTTCAGAAAAACTTTCGGCCGAGAACGAGCACCGTGACATGCTGAGTCTCTGGGAAAGCAGAGATCCCCAGTGCTGTTGCGGCTAAAGATAGGCTGCAGAGGGATAGTGAAGACCAGCAAGATCTTTCAGGGCTGGCACCTTCCTTGTGGGAGAAGGAGCCAGATGTTTGCCTTTTCAGAAAAAGGCTCTGCCGAGAGAGAGCACCGTGACATGCTGAGTCTCTGGGAAAGCAGAGATCCCCAGTGCTGTTGTGCCTGTGGATAGGCTGCAGGGGGACGCTGAAGACCAGCAAGATCTTTTAGGGCTGGCACCTTCCTTGTGGGAGAAGGAGCCAGACGTTTGCCTTTTCAGAAAAAGTTTCTGCCGAGAACGAGCACCGTGACATGCTGAGTCTCTGGGAAAGCAGAGATCCCCAGTGCTGTTGTGCCTGTGGATAGGCTGCAGAGGGATAGTGAAGACCAGCAAGATCTTTCAGGGCTGGCACCTTCCTTGTGGGAGAAGGAGCCAGACGTTTGCCTTTTCAGAAAAAGGCTCTGCCGAGAACGAGCACCGTGACATGCTGAGTCTCTGGGAAAGCAGAGATCCCCAGTGCTGTTGCGGCTAAAGATAGGCTGCAGAGGTATAGTGAAGACCAGCAAGAGCTTTCAGGGCTGGCACCTTCCTTGTGGGAGAAGGAGCCAGACGTTTGCCTTTTCAGAAAAAGTTTCTGCCGAGAACGAGCACCGTGACATGCTGAGTCTCTGCGAAAGCAGAGATCCCCAGTGCTGTTGCGGCTATAGATAGGCTGCAGAGGGATAGTGAAGACCAGCAAGAGCTTTCAGGGCTGGCACCTTCCTTGTGGGAGAAGGAGCCAGACGTTTGCCTTTTCAGAAAAACTTTCGGCCGAGAACGAGCACCGTGACATGCTGAGTCTCTGGGAAAGCAGAGATCCCCAGTGCTGTTGTGCCTGTGGATAGGCTGCAGGGGGACGGTGAAGACCAGCAAGATCTTTCAGGGCTGGCACCTTCCTTGTGGGAGAAGGAGCCAGACGTTTGCCTTTTCAGAAAAAGTTTCTGCCGAGAACGAGCACCGTGACATGCTGAGTCTCTGGGAAAGCAGAGATCCCCAGTGCTGTTGCGGCTAAAGATAGGCTGCAGAGGGATAGTGAATACCAGCAAGATCTTTCAGGGCTGGCACCTTCCTTGTGGGAGAAGGAGCCAGATGTTTCTCTTTTCAGAAAAACTTTCTGCCGAGAACGAGCACCGTGACATGCTGAGTCTCTGGGAAAGCAGAGATCCCCAGTGCTGTTGCGGCTAAAGATAGGCTGCAGAGGGATAGTGAAGACCTGCAAGATCTTTCAGGGCTGGCACCTTCCTTGTGGTAGAAGGAGCCAGACGTTTGCCTTTTCAGAAAAAGTTTCTGCCGAGAACGAGCACCGTGACATGCTGAGTCTCTGGGAAAGCAGAGATCCCCAGTGCTGTTGTGCCTGTGGATAGGCTGCAGGGGGACGGTGAAGACCAGCAAGATCTTTCAGGGCTGGCACCTTCCTTGTGGGAGAAGGAGCCAGACGTTTGCCTTTTCAGAAAAAGGCTCTGCCGAGAGCGAGCACCGTGACATGCTGAGTCTCTGGGAAAGCAGAGATCCCCAGTGCTGTTGTGCCTGTGGATAGGCTGCAGGGGGACGGTGAAGACCAGCAAGATCTTTCAGGGCTGGCACCTTCCTTGTGGGAGAAGGAGCCAGACGTTTGCCTTTTCAGAAAAAGTTTCTGCCGAGAACGAGCAGCGTGACATGCTGAGTCTCTGGGAAAGCAGAGATCCCCAGTGCTGTTGCGGCTAAAGATAGGCTGCAGAGGGATAGTGAAGACCAGCAAGATCTTTCAGGGCTGGCACCTTCCTTGTTGGAGAAGGAGCCAGATGTTTCCCTTTTCAGAAAAACTTTCTGCCGAGAACGAGCACCGTGACATGCTGAGTCTCTGGGAAAGCAGAGATCCCCAGTGCTGTTGCGGCTAAAGATAGGCTGCAGAGGGATAGTGAAGACCAGCAAGATCTTTCAGGGCTGGCACCTTCCTTGTGGGAGAAGGAGCCAGACGTTTGCCTTTTGAGAAAAAGTTTCTGCCGAGAGCGAGCACCGTGACATGCTGAGTCTCTGGGAAAGCAGAGATCCCCAGTGCTGTTGTGCCTGTGGATAGGCTGCAGGGGGACGGTGAAGACCAGCAAGATCTTTCAGGGCTGGCACCTTCCTTGTGGGAGAAGGAGCCAGACGTTTGCCTTTTCAGAAAAAGTTTCTGCCGAGAACGAGCACCGTGACATGCTGAGTCTCTGGGAAAGCAGAGATCCCCAGTGCTGTTGCGGCTAAAGATAGGCTGCAGAGGGATAGTGAAGACCAGCAAGATCTTTCAGGGCTGGCACCTTCCTTGCGGGAGAAGGAGCCAGACGTTTGCCTTTTCAGAAAAAGTTTCTGCCGAGAACGAGCACCGTGACATGCTGAGTCTCTGGGAAGCAGAGATCCCCAGTGCTGTTGCGGCTAAAGATAGGCTGCAGAGGGATAGTGAAGACCAGCAAGATCTTTCAGGGCTGGCACCTTCCTTGTGGGAGAAGGAGCCAGACGTTTGCCTTTTCAGAAAAAGTTTCTGCCGAGAACGAGCACCGTGACATGCTGAGTCTCTGGGAAAGCAGAGATCCCCAGTGCTGTTGTGCCTGTGGATAGGCTGCAGGGGGACGGTGAAGACCAGCAAGATCTTTCAGGGCTGGCACCTTCCTTGTGGGAGAAGGAGCCAGACGTTTGCCTTTTCAGAAAAACTTTCGGCCGAGAACGAGCACCGTGACATGCTGAGTCTCTGGGAAAGCAGAGATCCCCAGTGCTGTTGCGGCTAAAGATAGGCTGCAGAGGGATAGTGAAGACCAGCAAGATCTTTCAGGGCTGGCACCTTCCTTGTGGGAGAAGGAGCCAGATGTTTGCCTTTTCAGAAAAAGGCTCTGCCGAGAGAGAGCACCGTGACATGCTGAGTCTCTGGGAAAGCAGAGATCCCCAGTGCTGTTGTGCCTGTGGATAGGCTGCAGGGGGACGCTGAAGACCAGCAAGATCTTTCAGGGCTGGCACCTTCCTTGTGGGAGAAGGAGCCAGACGTTTGCCTTTTCAGAAAAAGTTTCTGCCGAGAACGAGCACCGTGACATGCTGAGTCTCTGGGAAAGCAGAGATCCCCAGTGCTGTTGTGCCTGTGGATAGGCTGCAGAGGGATAGTGAAGACCAGCAAGATCTTTCAGGGCTGGCACCTTCCTTGTGGGAGAAGGAGCCAGACGTTTGCCTTTTCAGAAAAAGGCTCTGCCGAGAGCGAGCACCGTGACATGCTGAGTCTCTGGGAAAGCAGAGATCCCCAGTGCTGTTGTGCCTGTGGATAGGCTGCAGGGGGACGGTGAAGACCAGCAAGATCTTTCAGGGCTGGCACCTTCCTTGTGGGAGAAGGAGCCAGACGTTTGCCTTTTCAGAAAAAGTTTCTGCCGAGAACGAGCACCGTGACATGCTGAGTCTCTGGGAAAGCAGAGATCCCCAGTGCTGTTGCGGCTAAAGATAGGCTGCAGAGGGATAGTGAAGACCAGCAAGATCTTTCAGGGCTGGCACCTTCCTTGTGGGAGAAGGAGCCAGACGTTTGCCTTTTCAGAAAAAGTTTCTGCCGAGAACGAGCACCGTGACATGCTGAGTCTCTGGGAAAGCAGAGATCCCCAGTGCTGTTGCGGCTAAAGATAGGCTGCAGAGGGATAGTGAAGACCAGCAAGATCTTTCAGGGCTGGCACCTTCCTTGTGGGAGAAGGAGCCAGACGTTTGCCTTTTCAGAAAAAGGCTCTGCCGAGAGCGAGCACCCTGAGATGCTGAGTCTCTGGGAAAGCAGAGATCCCCAGTGCTGTTGCGGCTAAAGATAGGCTGCAGAGGGATAGTGAAGACCTGCAAGATCTTTCAGGGCTGTCACCTTCCTTGTGGGAGAAGGAGCCAGACGTTTGCCTTTTCAGAAAAAGTTTCTGCCGAGAACGAGCACCGTGACATGCTGAGTCTCTGGGAAAGCAGAGATCCCCAGTGCTGTTGTGCCTGTGGATAGGCTGCAGAGGGATAGTGAAGACCAGCAAGATCTTTCAGGGCTGGCACCTTCCTTGTGGGAGAAGGAGCCAGACGTTTGCCTTTTCAGAAAAACTTTCGGCCGAGAACGAGCACCGTGACATGCTGAGTCTCTGGGAAAGCAGAGATCCCCAGTGCTGTTGCGGCTAAAGATAGGCTGCAGAGGGATAGTGAAGACCAGCAAGATCTTTCAGGGCTGGCACCTTCCTTGTGGGAGAAGGAGCCAGACGTTTGCCTTTTCAGAAAAAGGCTCTGCCGAGAGAGAGCACCGTGACATGCTGAGTCTCTGGGAAAGCAGAGATCCCCAGTGCTGTTGTGCCTGTGGATAGGCTGCAGGGGGACGCTGAAGACCAGCAAGATCTTTTAGGGCTGGCACCTTCCTTGTGGGAGAAGGAGCCAGACGTTTGCCTTTTCAGAAAAAGTTTCTGCCGAGAACGAGCACCGTGACATGCTGAGTCTCTGGGAAAGCAGAGATCCCCAGTGCTGTTGTGCCTGTGGATAGGCTGCAGAGGGATAGTGAAGACCAGCAAGAGCTTTCAGGGCTGGCACCTTCCTTGTGGGAGAAGGAGCCAGACGTTTGCCTTTTCAGAAAAAGGCTCTGCCGAGAGCGAGCACCGTGACATGCTGAGTCTCTGGGAAAGCAGAGATCCCCAGTGCTGTTGTGCCTGTGGATAGGCTGCAGGGGGACGGTGAAGACCAGCAAGATCTTTCAGGGCTGGCACCTTCCTTGTGGGAGAAGGAGCCAGACGTTTGCCTTTTCAGAAAAAGTTTCTGCCGAGAACGAGCACCGTGACATGCTGAGTCTCTGGGAAAGCAGAGATCCCCAGTGCTGTTGTGCTTGTGGATAGGCTGCAGGGGGATGGTGAAGACCAGCAAGAGCTTTCAGGGCTGGCACCTTCCTTGTGGGAGAAGGAGCCAGACGTTTGCCTTTTCAGAAAAAGTTTCTGCCGAGAACGAGCACCGTGACATGCTGAGTCTCTGGGAAAGCAGAGATCCCCAGTGCTGTTGCGGCTAAAGATAGGCTGCAGAGGGATAGTGAAGACCTGCAAGATCTTTCAGGGCTGGCACCTTCCTTGTGGGAGAAGGAGCCAGACGTTTGCCTTTTCAGAAAAAGTTTCTGCCGAGAACGAGCACCGTGACATGCTGAGTCTCTGGGAAAGCAGAGATCCCCAGTGCTGTTGCGGCTAAAGATAGGCTGCAGAGGGATAGTGAAGACCTGCAAGAGCTTTCAGGGCTGGCACCTTCCTAGTGGGAGAAGGAGCCAGACGTTTGCCTTTTCAGAAAAAGGCTCTGCCGAGAGAGAGCACCGTGACATGCTGAGTCTCTGGGAAAGCAGAGATCCCCAGTGCTGTTGTGCCTGTGGATAGGCTGCAGGGGGACGCTGAAGACCAGCAAGATCTTTCAGGGCTGGCACCTTCCTTGTGGGAGAAGGAGCCAGACGTTTGCCTTTTCAGAAAAAGTTTCTGCCGAGAACGAGCACCGTGACATGCTGAGTCTCTGGGAAAGCAGAGATCCCCAGTGCTGTTGTGCCTGTGGATAGGCTGCAGAGGGATAGTGAAGACCAGCAAGAGCTTTCAGGGCTGGCACCTTCCTTGTGGGAGAAGGAGCCAGACGTTTGCCTTTTCAGAAAAACTTTCGGCCGAGAACGAGCACCGTGACATGCTGAGTCTCTGGGAAAGCAGAGATCCCCAGTGCTGTTGCGGCTAAAGATAGGCTGCAGAGGGATAGTGAAGACCAGCAAGATCTTTCAGGGCTGGCACCTTCCTTGTGGGAGAAGGAGCCAGACGTTTGCCTTTTCAGAAAAAGGCTCTGCCGAGAGCGAGCACCGTGACATGCTGAGTCTCTGGGAAAGCAGAGATACCCAGTGCTGTTGTGCCTGTGGATAGGGGGCAGGGGGACGGTGAAGACCAGCAAGATCTTTCAGGGCTGGCACCTTCCTTGTGGGAGAAGGAGCCAGACGTTTGCCTTTTCAGAAAAAGTTTCTGCCGAGAACGAGCACCGTGACATGCTGAGTCTCTGGGAAAGCAGAGATACCCAGTGCTGTTGCGGCTAAAGATAGGCTGCAGAGGGATAGTGAAGACCAGCAAGATCTTTCAGGGCTGGCACCTTCCTTGTGGGAGAAGGAGTCAGACGTTTGCCTTTTCAGAAAAAGTTTCGGCCGAGAACGAGCACCGTGACATGCTGAGTCTCTGGGAAAGCAGAGATCCCCAGTGCTGTTGCGGCTAAAGATAGGCTGCAGAGGGATAGTGAAGACCAGCAAGATCTTTCAGGGCTGGCAGCTTCCTTGTGGGAGAAGGAGCCAGACGTTTGCCTTTTCAGAAAAAGTTTCTGCCGAGAACGAGCACCGTGACATGCTGAGTCTCTGGGAAAGCAGAGATCCCCAGTGCTGTTGTGCCAGTGGATAGGCTGCAGGGGGACGCTGAAGACAAGCAAGATCTTTCAGGGCTGGCACCTTCCTTGTGAGAGAAGGAGCCAGACGTTTGCCTTTTCAGAAAAAGTTTCTGCCGAGAACGAGCACCGTGACATGCTGAGTCTCTGGGAAAGCAGAGATCCCCAGTGCTGTTGTGCCTGTGGATAGGCTGCAGAAGGATAGTGAAGACCAGCAAGATCTTTCAGGGCTGGCACCTTCCTTGTGGGAGAAGGAGCCAGACGTTTGCCTTTTCAGAAAAAGTTTCTGCCGAGAACGAGCACCGTGACATGCTGAGTCTCTGGGAAAGCAGAGATCCCCAGTGCTGTTGCGGCTTAAGATAGGCTGCAGAGGGATAGTGAAGACCTGCAAGATCTTTCAGGGCTGGCACCTTCCTTGTGGGAGAAGGAGCCAGACGTTTGCCTTTTCAGAAAAAGGCTCTGCCGAGAGCGAGCACCGTGACATGCTGAGTCTCTGGGAAAGCAGAGATCCCCAGTGCTGTTGTGCCTGTGGATAGGCTGCAGGGGGACGGTGAAGACCAGCAAGATCTTTCAGGGCTGGCACCTTCCTTGTGGGAGAAGGAGCCAGACGTTTGCCTTTTCAGAAAAACTTTCGGCCGAGAACGAGCACCGTGACATGCTGAGTCTCTGGGAAAGCAGAGATCCCCAGTGCTGTTGCGGCTAAAGATAGGCTGCAGAGGGATAGTGAAGACCAGCAAGATCTTTCAGGGCTGGCACCTTCCTAGTGGGAGAAGGAGCCAGACGTTTGCCTTTTCAGAAAAAGGCTCTGCCGAGAGAGAGCACCGTGACATGCTGAGTCTCTGGGAAAGCAGAGATCCCCAGTGCTGTTGTGCCTGTGGATAGGCTGCAGGGGGACGCTGAAGACCAGCAAGATCTTTCAGGGCTGGCACCTTCCTTGTGGGAGAAGGAGCCAGACGTTTGCCTTTTCAGAAAAAGTTTCTGCCGAGAACGAGCACCGTGACATGCTGAGTCTCTGGGAAAGCAGAGATCCCCAGTGCTGTTGTGCCTGTGGATAGGCTGCAGAGGGATAGTGAAGACCAGCAAGAGCTTTCAGGGCTGGCACCTTCCTTGTGGGAGAAGGAGCCAGACGTTTGCCTTTTCAGAAAAACTTTCGGCCGAGAACGAGCACCGTGACATGCTGAGTCTCTGGGAAAGCAGAGATCCCCAGTGCTGTTGCGGCTAAAGATAGGCTGCAGAGGGATAGTGAAGACCAGCAAGATCTTTCAGGGCTGGCACCTTCCTTGTGGGAGAAGGAGCCAGACGTTTGCCTTTTCAGAAAAAGGCTCTGCCGAGAGCGAGCACCGTGACATGCTGAGTCTCTGGGAAAGCAGAGATACCCAGTGCTGTTGTGCCTGTGGATAGGGGGCAGGGGGACGGTGAAGACCAGCAAGATCTTTCAGGGCTGGCACCTTCCTTGTGGGAGAAGGAGCCAGACGTTTGCCTTTTCAGAAAAAGTTTCTGCCGAGAACGAGCACCGTGACATGCTGAGTCTCTGGGAAAGCAGAGATCCCCAGTGCTGTTGCGGCTAAAGATAGGCTGCAGAGGGATAGTGAAGACCAGCAAGATCTTTCAGGGCTGGCACCTTCCTTGTGGGAGAAGGAGTCAGACGTTTGCCTTTTCAGAAAAAGTTTCGGCCGAGAACGAGCACCGTGACATGCTGAGTCTCTGGGAAAGCAGAGATCCCCAGTGCTGTTGCGGCTAAAGATAGGCTGCAGAGGGATAGTGAAGACCAGCAAGATCTTTCAGGGCTGGCAGCTTCCTTGTGGGAGAAGGAGCCAGACGTTTGCCTTTTCAGAAAAAGTTTCTGCCGAGAACGAGCACCGTGACATGCTGAGTCTCTGGGAAAGCAGAGATCCCCAGTGCTGTTGTGCCAGTGGATAGGCTGCAGGGGGACGCTGAAGACCAGCAAGATCTTTCAGGGCTGGCACCTTCCTTGTGAGAGAAGGAGCCAGACGTTTGCCTTTTCAGAAAAAGTTTCTGCCGAGAACGAGCACCGTGACATGCTGAGTCTCTGGGAAAGCAGAGATCCCCAGTGCTGTTGTGCCTGTGGATAGGCTGCAGAAGGATAGTGAAGACCAGCAAGATCTTTCAGGGCTGGCACCTTCCTTGTGGGAGAAGGAGCCAGACGTTTGCCTTTTCAGAAAAAGTTTCTGCCGAGAACGAGCACCGTGACATGCTGAGTCTCTGGGAAAGCAGAGATCCCCAGTGCTGTTGCGGCTTAAGATAGGCTGCAGAGGGATAGTGAAGACCTGCAAGATCTTTCAGGGCTGGCACCTTCCTTGTGGGAGAAGGAGCCAGACGTTTGCCTTTTCAGAAAAAGGCTCTGCCGAGAGCGAGCACCGTGACATGCTGAGTCTCTGGGAAAGCAGAGATCCCCAGTGCTGTTGTGCCTGTGGATAGGCTGCAGGGGGACGGTGAAGACCAGCAAGATCTTTCAGGGCTGGCACCTTCCTTGTGGGAGAAGGAGCCAGACGTTTGCCTTTTCAGAAAAAGTTTCTGCCGAGAACGAGCACCGTGACATGCTGAGTCTCTGGGAAAGCAGAGATCCCCAGTGCTGTTGCGGCTAAAGATAGGCTGCAGAGGGATAGTGAAGACCAGCAAGATCTTTCAGGGCTGGCACCTTCCTTGTGGGAGAAGGAGCCAGACGTTTGCCTTTTCAGAAAAAGTTTCTGCCGAGAACGAGCACCGTGACATGCTGAGTCTCTGGGAAAGCAGAGATCCCCAGTGCTGTTGTGCCTGTGGATAGGCTGCAGGGGGACGGTGAAGACCAGCAAGATCTTTCAGGGCTGGCACCTTCCTTGTGGGAGAAGGAGCCAGACGTTTGCCTTTTCAGAAAAAGTTTCTGCCGAGAACGAGCACCGTGACATGCTGAGTCTCTGGGAAAGCAGAGATCCCCAGTGCTGTTGCGGCTAAAGATAGGCTGCAGAGGGATAGTGAAGACCAGCAAGATCTTTCAGGGCTGGCACCTTCCTTGTGGGAGAAGGAGCCAGACGTTTGCCTTTTCAGAAAAAGTTTCTGCCGAGAACGAGCACCGTGACATGCTGAGTCTCTGGGAAAGCAGAGATCCCCAGTGCTGTTGCGGCTAAAGATAGGCTGCAGAGGGATAGTGAAGACCAGCAAGATCTTTCAGGGCTGGCACCTTCCTTGTGGGAGAAGGAGCCAGACGTTTGCCTTTTCAGAAAAAGGCTCTGCCGAGAGCGAGCACCATGAGATGCTGAGTCTCTGGGAAAGCAGAGATCCCCAGTGCTGTTGCGGCTAAAGATAGGCTGCAGAGGGATAGTGAAGACCTGCAAGATCTTTCAGGGCTGTCACCTTCCTTGTGGGAGAAGGAGCCAGACGTTTGCCTTTTCAGAAAAAGTTTCTGCCGAGAACGAGCACCGTGACATGCTGAGTCTCTGGGAAAGCAGAGATCCCCAGTGCTGTTGTGCCTGTGGATAGGCTGCAGAGGGATAGTGAAGACCAGCAAGATCTTTCAGGGCTGGCACGTTCCTTGTGGGAGAAGGAGCCAGACATTTGCCTTTTCAGAAAAACTTTCGGCCGAGAACGAGCACCGTGACATGCTGAGTCTCTGGGAAAGCAGAGATCCCCAGTGCTGTTGCGGCTAAAGATAGGCTGCAGAGGGATAGTGAAGACCAGCAAGATCTTTCAGGGCTGGCACCTTCCTTGTGGGAGAAGGAGCCAGACGTTTGCCTTTTCAGAAAAAGGCTCTGCCGAGAGCGAGCACCGTGACATGCTGAGTCTCTGGGAAAGCAGAGATCCCCAGTGCTGTTGTGCCTGTGGATAGGCTGCAGGGGGACGCTGAAGACCAGCAAGATCTTTTAGGGCTGGCACCTTCCTTGTGGGAGAAGGAGCCAGACGTTTGCCTTTTCAGAAAAAGTTTCTGCCGAGAACGAGCACCGTGACATGCCGAGTCTCTGGGAAAGCAGAGATCCCCAGTGCTGTTGCGGCTAAAGATAGGCTGCAGAGGGATAGTGAAGACCTGCAAGAGCTTTCAGGGCTGGCACCTTCCTTGTGGGAGAAGGAGCCAGACGTTTGCCTTTTCAGAAAAAGTTTCTGCCGAGAACGAGCACCGTGACATGCTGAGTCTCTGGGAAAGCAGAGATCCCCAGTGCTGTTGTGCCTGTGGATAGGCTGCAGGGGGACGGTGAAGACCAGCAAGATCTTTCAGGGCTGGCACCTTCCTTGTGGGAGAAGGAGCCAGACGTTTGCCTTTTCAGAAAAAGGCTCTGCCGAGAGCGAGCACCGTGACATGCTGAGTCTCTGGGAAAGCAGAGATCCCCAGTGCTGTTGTGCCTGTGGATAGGCTGCAGGGGGACGGTGAAGACCAGCAAGATCTTTCAGGGCTGGCACCTTCCTTGTGGGAGAAGGAGCCAGACGTTTGCCTTTTCAGAAAAAGTTTCTGCCGAGAACGAGCACCGTGACATGCTGAGTCTCTGGGAAAGCAGAGATCCCCAGTGCTGTTGCGGCTAAAGATAGGCTGCAGAGGGATAGTGAAGACCAGCAAGATCTTTCAGGGCTGGCACCTTCCTTGTGGGAGAAGGAGCCAGACGTTTGCCTTTTCAGAAAAAGTTTCTGCCGAGAACGAGCACCGTGACATGCTGAGTCTCTGGGAAAGCAGAGATCCCCAGTGCTGTTGCGGCTAAAGATAGGCTGCAGAGGGATAGTGAAGACCAGCAAGATCTTTCAGGGCTGGCACCTTCCTTGTGGGAGAAGGAGCCAGACGTTTGCCTTTTCAGAAAAAGTTTCTGCCGAGAACGAGCACCGTGACATGCTGAGTCTCTGGGAAAGCAGAGATCCCCAGTGCTGTTGTGCCTGTGGATAGGCTGCAGGGGGACGGTGAAGACCAGCAAGATCTTTCAGGGCTGGCACCTTCCTTGTGGGAGAAGGAGCCAGACGTTTGCCTTTTCAGAAAAAGTTTCTGCCGAGAACGAGCACCGTGACATGCTGAGTCTCTGGGAAAGCAGAGATCCCCAGTGCTGTTGTGCCTGTGGATAGGCTGCAGGGGGACGGTGAAGACCAGCAAGATCTTTCAGGGCTGGCACCTTCCTTGTGGGAGAAGGAGCCAGACGTTTGCCTTTTCAGAAAAAGGCTCTGCCGAGAGCGAGCACCGTGACATGCTGAGTCTCTGGGAAAGCAGAGATCCCCAGTGCTGTTGTGCCTGTGGATAGGCTGCAGGGGGACGCTGAAGACCAGCAAGATCTTTTAGGGCTGGCACCTTCCTTGTGGGAGAAGGAGCCAGACGTTTGCCTTTTCAGAAAAAGTTTCTGCCGAGAACGAGCACCGTGACATGCTGAGTCTCTGGGAAAGCAGAGATCCCCAGTGCTGTTGTGCCTGTGGATAGGCTGCAGAGGGATAGTGAAGACCAGCAAGATCTTTCAGGGCTGGCACCTTCCTTGTGGGAGAAGGAGCCAGACGTTTGCCTTTTCAGAAAAAGGCTCTGCCGAGAGCGAGCACCGTGACATGCTGAGTCTCTGGGAAAGCAGAGATACCCAGTGCTGTTGTGCCTGTGGATAGGCTGCAGGGGGACGGTGAAGACCAGCAAGATCTTTCAGGGCTGGCACCTTCCTTGTGGGAGAAGGAGCCAGACGTTTGCCTTTTCAGAAAAAGTTTCTGCCGAGAACGAGCACCGTGACATGCTGAGTCTCTGGGAAAGCAGAGATCCCCAGTGCTGTTGTGCTTGTGGATAGGCTGCAGGGGGATGGTGAAGACCAGCAAGAGCTTTCAGGGCTGGCACCTTCCTTGTGGGAGAAGGAGCCAGACGTTTGCCTTTTCAGAAAAAGGCTCTGCCGAGAGCGAGCACCGTGACATGCTGAGTCTCTGGGAAAGCAGAGATCCCCAGTGCTGTTGTGCCTGTGGAGAGGCTGCAGGGGGATAGTGAAGACCTGCAAGAGCTTTCAGGGCTGTCACCTTCCTTGTGGGAGAAGGAGCCAGACGTTTGCCTTTTCAGAAAAAGTTTCTGCCGAGAACGAGCACCGTGACATGCTGAGTCTCTGGGAAAGCAGAGATCCCCAGTGCTGTTGTGCCTGTGGATAGGCTGCAGAGGGATAGTGAAGACCAGCAAGATCTTTCAGGGCTGGCACCTTCCTTGTGGGAGAAGGAGCCAGACGTTTGCCTTTTCAGAAAAAGTTTCTGCCGAGAACGAGCACCGTGACATGCTGAGTCTCTGGGAAAGCAGAGATCCCCAGTGCTGTTGCGGCTAAAGATAGGCTGCAGAGGGATAGTGAAGACCAGCAAGATCTTTCAGGGCTGGCACCTTCCTAGTGGGAGAAGGAGCCAGACGTTTGCCTTTTCAGAAAAAGGCTCTGCCGAGAGAGAGCACCGTGACATGCTGAGTCTCTGGGAAAGCAGAGATCCCCAGTGCTGTTGTGCCTGTGGATAGGCTGCAGGGGGACGCTGAAGACCAGCAAGATCTTTCAGGGCTGGCACCTTCCTTGTGGGAGAAGGAGCCAGACGTTTGCCTTTTCAGAAAAAGTTTCTGCCGAGAACGAGCACCGTGACATGCTGAGTCTCTGGGAAAGCAGAGATCCCCAGTGCTGTTGTGCCTGTGGATAGGCTGCAGAGGGATAGTGAAGACCAGCAAGATCTTTCAGGGCTGGCACCTTCCTTGTGGGAGAAGGAGCCAGACGTTTGCCTTTTCAGAAAAAGTTTCGGCCGAGAACGAGCACCGTGACATGCTGAGTCTCTGGGAAAGCAGAGATCCCCAGTGCTGTTGCGGCTAAAGATAGGCTGCAGAGGGATAGTGAAGACCTGCAAGAGCTTTCAGGGCTGGCACCTTCCTTGTGGGAGAAGGAGCCAGACGTTTGCCTTTTCAGAAAAAGTTTCTGCCGAGAACGAGCACCGTGACATGCTGAGTCTCTGGGAAAGCAGAGATCCCCAGTGCTGTTGTGCCTGTGGATAGGCTGCAGGGGGACGGTGAAGACCAGCAAGATCTTTCAGGGCTGGCACCTTCCTTGTGGGAGAAGGAGCCAGACGTTTGCCTTTTCAGAAAAAGGCTCTGCCGAGAGCGAGCACCGTGACATGCTGAGTCTCTGGGAAAGCAGAGATCCCCAGTGCTGTTGTGCCTGTGGATAGGCTGCAGGGGGACGGTGAAGACCAGCAAGATCTTTCAGGGCTGGCACCTTCCTTGTGGGAGAAGGAGCCAGACGTTTGCCTTTTCAGAAAAAGTTTCTGCCGAGAACGAGCACCGTGACATGCTGAGTCTCTGGGAAAGCAGAGATCCCCAGTGCTGTTGCGGCTAAAGATAGGCTGCAGAGGGATAGTGAAGACCAGCAAGATCTTTCAGGGCTGGCACCTTCCTTGTGGGAGAAGGAGCCAGACGTTTGCCTTTTCAGAAAAAGGCTCTGCCGAGAGCGAGCACCGTGACATGCTGAGTCTCTGGGAAAGCAGAGATACCCAGTGCTGTTGTGCCTGTGGATAGGCTGCAGGGGGACGGTGAAGACCAGCAAGATCTTTCAGGGCTGGCACCTTCCTTGTGGGAGAAGGAGCCAGACGTTTGCCTTTTCAGAAAAAGTTTCTGCCGAGAACGAGCACCGTGACATGCTGAGTCTCTGGGAAAGCAGAGATCCCCAGTGCTGTTGTGCTTGTGCATAGGCTGCAGGGGGATGGTGAAGACCAGCAAGAGCTTTCAGGGCTGGCACCTTCCTTGTGGGAGAAGGAGCCAGACGTTTGCCTTTTCAGAAAAAGTTTCTGCCGAGAACGAGCACCGTGACATGCTGAGTCTCTGGAAAAGCAGAGATCCCCAGTGCTGTTGCGGCTAAAGATAGGCTGCAGAGGGATAGTGAAGACCTGCAAGAGCTTTCAGGGCTGGCACCTTCCTTGTGGGAGAAGGAGCCAGACGTTTGCCTTTTCAGAAAAAGTTTCTGCCGAGAACGAGCACCGTGACATGCTGAGTCTCTGGGAAAGCAGAGATCCCCAGTGCTGTTGTGCCTGTGGATAGGCTGCAGGGGGACGGTGAAGACCAGCAAGATCTTTCAGGGCTGGCACCTTCCTTGTGGGAGAAGGAGCCAGACGTTTGCCTTTTCAGAAAAAGTTTCTGCCGAGAACGAGCACCGTGACATGCTGAGTCTCTGGGAAAGCAGAGATCCCCAGTGCTGTTGCGGCTAAAGATGGGCTGCAGAGGGATAGTGAAGACCAGCAAGATCTTTCAGGGCTGGCACCTTCCTTGTGGGAGAAGGAGCCAGACGTTTGCCTTTTCAGAAAAAGGCTCTGCCGAGAGCGAGCAACGTGACATGCTGAGTCTCTGGGAAAGCAGAGATCCCCAGTGCTGTTGTGCCTGTGGATAGGCTGCAGGGGGACGCTGAAGACCAGCAAGATCTTTTAGGGCTGGCACCTTCCTTGTGGGAGAAGGAGCCAGACGTTTGCCTTTTCAGAAAAAGTTTCTGCCGAGAACGAGCACCGTGACATGCTGAGTCTCTGGGAAAGCAGAGATCCCCAGTGCTGTTGTGCTTGTGGATAGGCTGCAGGGGGATGGTGAAGACCAGCAAGAGCTTTCAGGGGTGGCACCTTCCTTGTGGAAGAAGGAGCCAGACGTTTGCCTTTTCAGAAAAAGTTTCGGCCGAGAACGAGCACCGTGACATGCTGAGTCTCTGGGAAAGCAGAGATCCCCAGTGCTGTTGCGGCTAAAGATAGGCTGCAGAGGGATAGTGAAGACCAGCAAGAGCTTTCAGGGCTGGCACCTTCCTTGTGGGAGAAGGAGCCAGACGTTTGCCTTTTCAGAAAAAGGCTCTGCCGAGAGCGAGCACCGTGACATGCTGAGTCTCTGGGAAAGCAGAGATACCCAGTGCTGTTGTGCCTGTGGATAGGCTGCAGAGGGATAGTGAAGACCAGCAAGATCTTTCAGGGCTGGCACCTTCCTTGTGGGAGAAGGAGCCAGACGTTTGCCTTTTCAGAAAAAGTTTCTGCCGAGAACGAGCACCGTGACATGCTGAGTCTCTGGGAAAGCAGAGATCCCCAGTGCTGTTGTGCTTGTGCATAGGCTGCAGGGGGATGGTGAAGACCAGCAAGAGCTTTCAGGGCTGGCACCTTCCTTGTGGGAGAAGGAGCCAGACGTTTGCCTTTTCAGAAAAAGTTTCTGCCGAGAACGAGCACCGTGACATGCTGAGTCTCTGGGAAAGCAGAGATCCCCAGTGCTGTTGTGCCAGTGGATAGGCTGCAGGGGGACGCTGAAGACCAGCAAGATCTTTCAGGGCTGGCACCTTCCTTGTGAGAGAAGGAGCCAGACGTTTGCCTTTTCAGAAAAAGTTTCTGCCGAGAACGAGCACCGTGACATGCTGAGTCTCTGGGAAAGCAGAGATCCCCAGTGCTGTTGTGCCTGTGGATAGGCTGCAGAGGGATAGTGAAGACCAGCAAGAGCTTTCAGGGCTGGCACCTTCCTTGTGGGAGAAGGAGCCAGACGTTTGCCTTTTCATAAAAAGTTTCTGCCGAGAACGAGCACCGTGACATGCTGAGTCTCTGGGAAAGCAGAGATCCCCAGTGCTGTTGCGGCTAAAGATAGGCTGCAGAGGGATAGTGAAGACCAGCAAGATCTTTCAGGGCTGGCACCTTCCTTGTGGGAGAAGGAGCCAGACGTTTGCCTTTTCAGAAAAAGTTTCTGCCGAGAACGAGCACCGTGACATGCTGAGTCTCTGGGAAAGCAGAGATCCCCAGTGCTGTTGCGGCTAAAGATAGGCTGCAGAGGGATAGTGAAGACCAGCAAGATCTTTCAGGGCTGGCACCTTCCTTGTGGGAGAAGGAGCCAGACGTTTGCCTTTTCAGAAAAAGTTTCTGCCGAGAACGAGCACCGTGACATGCTGAGTCTCTGGGAAAGCAGAGATCCCCAGTGCTGTTGCGGCTAAAGATAGGCTGCAGAGGGATAGTGAAGACCTGCAAGAGCTTTCAGGGCTGGCACCTTCCTTGTGGGAGAAGGAGCCAGACGTTTGCCTTTTCAGAAAAAGTTTCTGCCGAGAACGAGCACCGTGACATGCTGAGTCTCTGGGAAAGCAGAGATCCCCAGTGCTGTTGTGCCTGTGGATAGGCTGCAGGGGGACGGTGAAGACCAGCAAGATCTTTCAGGGCTGGCACCTTCCTTGTGGGAGAAGGAGCCAGACGTTTGCCTTTTCAGAAAAAGGCTCTGCCGAGAGCGAGCACCGTGACATGCTGAGTCTCTGGGAAAGCAGAGATCCCCAGTGCTGTTGTGCCTGTGGATAGGCTGCAGGGGGACGGTGAAGACCAGCAAGATCTTTCAGGGCTGGCACCTTCCTTGTGGGAGAAGGAGCCAGACGTTTGCCTTTTCAGAAAAAGTTTCTGCCGAGAACGAGCACCGTGACATGCTGAGTCTCTGGGAAAGCAGAGATCCCCAGTGCTGTTGCGGCTTACGATAGGCTGCAGAGGGATAGTGAAGACCAGCAAGATCTTTCAGGGCTGGCACCTTCCTTGTGGGAGAAGGAGCCAGACGTTTGCCTTTTCAGAAAAAGGCTCTGCCGAGAGCGAGCACCGTGACATGCTGAGTCTCTGGGAAAGCAGAGATACCCAGTGCTGTTGTGCCTGTGGATAGGCTGCAGGGGGACGGTGAAGACCAGCAAGATCTTTCAGGGCTGGCACCTTCCTTGTGGGAGAAGGAGCCAGACGTTTGCCTTTTCAGAAAAAGTTTCTGCCGAGAACGAGCACCGTGACATGCTGAGTCTCTGGGAAAGCAGAGATCCCCAGTGCTGTTGTGCTTGTGCATAGGCTGCAGGGGGATGGTGAAGACCAGCAAGAGCTTTCAGGGCTGGCACCTTCCTTGTGGGAGAAGGAGCCAGACGTTTGCCTTTTCAGAAAAAGTTTCTGCCGAGAACGAGCACCGTGACATGCTGAGTCTCTGGAAAAGCAGAGATCCCCAGTGCTGTTGCGGCTAAAGATAGGCTGCAGAGGGATAGTGAAGACCTGCAAGAGCTTTCAGGGCTGGCACCTTCCTTGTGGGAGAAGGAGCCAGACGTTTGCCTTTTCAGAAAAAGTTTCTGCCGAGAACGAGCACCGTGACATGCTGAGTCTCTGGGAAAGCAGAGATCCCCAGTGCTGTTGTGCCTGTGGATAGGCTGCAGGGGGACGGTGAAGACCAGCAAGATCTTTCAGGGCTGGCACCTTCCTTGTGGGAGAAGGAGCCAGACGTTTGCCTTTTCAGAAAAAGTTTCTGCCGAGAACGAGCACCGTGACATGCTGAGTCTCTGGGAAAGCAGAGATCCCCAGTGCTGTTGCGGCTAAAGATGGGCTGCAGAGGGATAGTGAAGACCAGCAAGATCTTTCAGGGCTGGCACCTTCCTTGTGGGAGAAGGAGCCAGACGTTTGCCTTTTCAGAAAAAGGCTCTGCCGAGAGCGAGCAACGTGACATGCTGAGTCTCTGGGAAAGCAGAGATCCCCAGTGCTGTTGTGCCTGTGGATAGGCTGCAGGGGGACGCTGAAGACCAGCAAGATCTTTTAGGGCTGGCACCTTCCTTGTGGGAGAAGGAGCCAGACGTTTGCCTTTTCAGAAAAAGTTTCTGCCGAGAACGAGCACCGTGACATGCTGAGTCTCTGGGAAAGCAGAGATCCCCAGTGCTGTTGTGCTTGTGGATAGGCTGCAGGGGGATGGTGAAGACCAGCAAGAGCTTTCAGGGGTGGCACCTTCCTTGTGGGAGAAGGAGCCAGACGTTTGCCTTTTCAGAAAAAGTTTCGGCCGAGAACGAGCACCGTGACATGCTGAGTCTCTGGGAAAGCAGAGATCCCCAGTGCTGTTGCGGCTAAAGATAGGCTGCAGAGGGATAGTGAAGACCAGCAAGAGCTTTCAGGGCTGGCACCTTCCTTGTGGGAGAAGGAGCCAGACGTTTGCCTTTTCAGAAAAAGGCTCTGCCGAGAGCGAGCACCGTGACATGCTGAGTCTCTGGGAAAGCAGAGATACCCAGTGCTGTTGTGCCTGTGGATAGGCTGCAGAGGGATAGTGAAGACCAGCAAGATCTTTCAGGGCTGGCACCTTCCTTGTGGGAGAAGGAGCCAGACGTTTGCCTTTTCAGAAAAAGTTTCTGCCGAGAACGAGCACCGTGACATGCTGAGTCTCTGGGAAAGCAGAGATCCCCAGTGCTGTTGTGCTTGTGCATAGGCTGCAGGGGGATGGTGAAGACCAGCAAGAGCTTTCAGGGCTGGCACCTTCCTTGTGGGAGAAGGAGCCAGACGTTTGCCTTTTCAGAAAAAGTTTCTGCCGAGAACGAGCACCGTGACATGCTGAGTCTCTGGGAAAGCAGAGATCCCCAGTGCTGTTGTGCTTGTGGATAGGCTGCAGGGGGATGGTGAAGACCAGCAAGAGCTTTCAGGGCTGGCACCTTCCTTGTGGGAGAAGGAGCCAGACGTTTGCCTTTTCAGAAAAAGTTTCTGCCGAGAACGAGCACCGTGACATGCTGAGTCTCTGGGAAAGCAGAGATCCCCAGTGCTGTTGTGCCAGTGGATAGGCTGCAGGGGGACGCTGAAGACCAGCAAGATCTTTCAGGGCTGGCACCTTCCTTGTGAGAGAAGGAGCCAGACGTTTGCCTTTTCAGAAAAAGTTTCTGCCGAGAACGAGCACCGTGACATGCTGAGTCTCTGGGAAAGCAGAGATCCCCAGTGCTGTTGTGCCTGTGGATAGGCTGCAGAGGGATAGTGAAGACCAGCAAGAGCTTTCAGGGCTGGCACCTTCCTTGTGGGAGAAGGAGCCAGACGTTTGCCTTTTCATAAAAAGTTTCTGCCGAGAACGAGCACCGTGACATGCTGAGTCTCTGGGAAAGCAGAGATCCCCAGTGCTGTTGCGGCTAAAGATAGGCTGCAGAGGGATAGTGAAGACATGCAAGATCTTTCAGGGCTGGCACCTTCCTTGTGGGAGAAGGAGCCAGACGTTTGCCTTTTCAGAAAAAGGCTCTGCCGAGAGCGAGCACCGTGACATGCTGAGTCTCTGGGAAAGCAGAGATCCCCAGTGCTGTTGTGCCTGTGGATAGGCTGCAGGGGGACGGTGAAGACCAGCAAGATCTTTCAGGGCTGGCACCTTCCTTGTGGGAGAAGGAGCCAGACGTTTGCCTTTTCAGAAAAAGGCTCTGCCGAGAGCGAGCACCGTGACATGCTGAGTCTCTGGGAAAGCAGAGATCCCCAGTGCTGTTGTGCCTGTGGATAGGCTGCAGGGGGACGGTGAAGACCAGCAAGATCTTTCAGGGCTGGCACCTTCCTTGTGGGAGAAGGAGCCAGACGTTTGCCTTTTCAGAAAAAGTTTCTGCCGAGAACGAGCACCGTGACATGCTGAGTCTCTGGGAAAGCAGAGATCCCCAGTGCTGTTGCGGCTAAAGATAGGCTGCAGAGGGATAGTGAAGACCAGCAAGATCTTTCAGGGCTGGCACCTTCCTTGTTGGAGAAGGAGCCAGATGTTTCCCTTTTCAGAAAAACTTTCTGCCGAGAACGAGCACCGTGACATGCTGAGTCTCTGGGAAAGCAGAGATCCCCAGTGCTGTTGCGGCTAAAGATAGGCTGCAGAGGGATAGTGAAGACATGCAAGATCTTTCAGGGCTGGCACCTTCCTTGTGGGAGAAGGAGCCAGACGTTTGCCTTTTCAGAAAAAGTTTCTGCCGAGAACGAGCACCGTGACATGCTGAGTCTCTGGGAAAGCAGAGATCCCCAGTGCTGTTGCGGCTAAAGATAGGCTGCAGAGGGATAGTGAAGACCAGCAAGATCTTTCAGGGCTGGCACCTTCCTTGTGGGAGAAGGAGCCAGACGTTTGCCTTTTCATAAAAAGTTTCTGCCGAGAACGAGCACCGTGACATGCTGAGTCTCTGGGAAAGCAGAGATCCCCAGTGCTGTTGCGGCTAAAGATAGGCTGCAGAGGGATAGTGAAGACATGCAAGATCTTTCAGGGCTGGCACCTTCCTTGTGGGAGAAGGAGCCAGACGTTTGCCTTTTCAGAAAAGTTTCTGCCGAGAACGAGCACCGTGACATGCTGAGTCTCTGGGAAAGCAGAGATCCCCAGTGCTGTTGTGCTTGTGGATAGGCTGCAGGGGGATGGTGAAGACCAGCAAGATCTTTCAGGGCTGGCACCTTCCTTGTGGGAGAAGGAGCCAGACGTTTGCCTTTTCAGAAAAAGTTTCTGCCGAGAGCGAGCACCGTGACATGCTGAGTCTCTGGGAAAGCAGAGATCCCCAGTGCTGTTGCGGCTATAGGTAGGCTGCAGAGGGATAGTGAAGACCAGCAAGATCTTTCAGGGCTGGCACCTTCCTTGTGGGAGAAGGAGCCAGACGTTTGCCTTTTCAGAAAAAGTTTCTGCCGAGAACGAGCACCGTGACATGCTGAGTCTCTGGGAAAGCAGAGATCCCCAGTGCTGTTGCGGCTAAAGATAGGCTGCAGAGGGATAGTGAAGACCAGCAAGATCTTTCAGGGCTGGCACCTTCCTTGTGGGAGAAGGAGCCAGACGTTTGCCTTTTCAGAAAAAGTTTCTGCCGAGAACGAGCACCGTGACATGCTGAGTCTCTGGGAAAGCAGAGATCCCCAGTGCTGTTGCGGCTAAAGATAGGCTGCAGAGGGATAGTGAAGACCTGCAAGAGCTTTCAGGGCTGGCACCTTCCTTGTGGGAGAAGGAGCCAGACGTTTGCCTTTTCAGAAAAAGTTTCTGCCGAGAACGAGCACCGTGACATGCTGAGTCTCTGGGAAAGCAGAGATCCCCAGTGCTGTTGTGCCTGTGGATAGGCTGCAGGGGGACGGTGAAGACCAGCAAGATCTTTCAGGGCTGGCACCTTCCTTGTGGGAGAAGGAGCCAGACGTTTGCCTTTTCAGAAAAAGGCTCTGCCGAGAGCGAGCACCGTGACATGCTGAGTCTCTGGGAAAGCAGAGATCCCCAGTGCTGTTGTGCCTGTGGATAGGCTGCAGGGGGACGGTGAAGACCAGCAAGATCTTTCAGGGCTGGCACCTTCCTTGTGGGAGAAGGAGCCAGACGTTTGCCTTTTCAGAAAAAGTTTCTGCCGAGAACGAGCACCGTGACATGCTGAGTCTCTGGGAAAGCAGAGATCCCCAGTGCTGTTGCGGCTAAAGATAGGCTGCAGAGGGATAGTGAAGACCAGCAAGATCTTTCAGGGCTGGCACCTTCCTTGTGGGAGAAGGAGCCAGACGTTTGCCTTTTCAGAAAAAGGCTCTGCCGAGAGCGAGCACCGTGACATGCTGAGTCTCTGGGAAAGCAGAGATCCCCAGTGCTGTTGTGCCTGTGGATAGGCTGCAGGGGGACGGTGAAGACCAGCAAGATCTTTCAGGGCTGGCACCTTCCTTGTGGGAGAAGGAGCCAGACGTTTGCCTTTTCAGAAAAAGTTTCTGCCGAGAACGAGCACCGTGACATGCTGAGTCTCTGGGAAAGCAGAGATCCCCAGTGCTGTTGTGCTTGTGGATAGGCTGCAGGGGGATGGTGAAGACCAGCAAGAGCTTTCAGGGGTGGCACCTTCCTTGTGGGAGAAGGAGCCAGACGTTTGCCTTTTCAGAAAAAGTTTCGGCCGAGAACGAGCACCGTGACATGCTGAGTCTCTGGGAAAGCAGAGATCCCCAGTGCTGTTGCGGCTAAAGATAGGCTGCAGAGGGATAGTGAAGACCAGCAAGAGCTTTCAGGGCTGGCACCTTCCTTGTGGGAGAAGGAGCCAGACGTTTGCCTTTTCAGAAAAAGGCTCTGCCGAGAGCGAGCACCGTGACATGCTGAGTCTCTGGGAAAGCAGAGATACCCAGTGCTGTTGTGCCTGTGGATAGGCTGCAGAGGGATAGTGAAGACCAGCAAGATCTTTCAGGGCTGGCACCTTCCTTGTGGGAGAAGGAGCCAGACGTTTGCCTTTTCAGAAAAAGTTTCTGCCGAGAACGAGCACCGTGACATGCTGAGTCTCTGGGAAAGCAGAGATCCCCAGTGCTGTTGTGCCTGTGCATAGGCTGCAGGGGGATGGTGAAGACCAGCAAGAGCTTTCAGGGCTGGCACCTTCCTTGTGGGAGAAGGAGCCAGACGTTTGCCTTTTCAGAAAAAGTTTCTGCCGAGAACGAGCACCGTGACATGCTGAGTCTCTGGGAAAGCAGAGATCCCCAGTGCTGTTGTGCTTGTGGATAGGCTGCAGGGGGATGGTGAAGACCAGCAAGAGCTTTCAGGGCTGGCACCTTCCTTGTGGGAGAAGGAGCCAGACGTTTGCCTTTTCAGAAAAAGTTTCTGCCGAGAACGAGCACCGTGACATGCTGAGTCTCTGGGAAAGCAGAGATCCCCAGTGCTGTTGTGCCAGTGGATAGGCTGCAGGGGGACGCTGAAGACCAGCAAGATCTTTCAGGGCTGGCACCTTCCTTGTGAGAGAAGGAGCCAGACGTTTGCCTTTTCAGAAAAAGTTTCTGCCGAGAACGAGCACCGTGACATGCTGAGTCTCTGGGAAAGCAGAGATCCCCAGTGCTGTTGTGCCTGTGGATAGGCTGCAGAGGGATAGTGAAGACCAGCAAGAGCTTTCAGGGCTGGCACCTTCCTTGTGGGAGAAGGAGCCAGACGTTTGCCTTTTCATAAAAAGTTTCTGCCGAGAACGAGCACCGTGACATGCTGAGTCTCTGGGAAAGCAGAGATCCCCAGTGCTGTTGCGGCTAAAGATCGGCTGCAGAGGGATAGTGAAGACATGCAAGATCTTTCAGGGCTGGCACCTTCCTTGTGGGAGAAGGAGCCAGACGTTTGCCTTTTCAGAAAAAGTTTCTGCCGAGAACGAGCACCGTGACATGCTGAGTCTCTGGGAAAGCAGAGATCCCCAGTGCTGTTGTGCCTGTGGATAGGCTGCAGGGGGACGGTGAAGACCAGCAAGATCTTTCAGGGCTGGCACCTTCCTTGTGGGAGAAGGAGCCAGACGTTTGCCTTTTCAGAAAAAGGCTCTGCCGAGAGCGAGCACCGTGACATGCTGAGTCTCTGGGAAAGCAGAGATCCCCAGTGCTGTTGTGCCTGTGGATAGGCTGCAGGGGGACGGTGAAGACCAGCAAGATCTTTCAGGGCTGGCACCTTCCTTGTGGGAGAAGGAGCCAGACGTTTGCCTTTTCAGAAAAAGTTTCTGCCGAGAACGAGCACCGTGACATGCTGAGTCTCTGGGAAAGCAGAGATCCCCAGTGCTGTTGCGGCTAAAGATAGGCTGCAGAGGGATAGTGAAGACCAGCAAGATCTTTCAGGGCTGGCACCTTCCTTGTTGGAGAAGGAGCCAGATGTTTCCCTTTTCAGAAAAACTTTCTGCCGAGAACGAGCACCGTGACATGCTGAGTCTCTGGGAAAGCAGAGATCCCCAGTGCTGTTGCGGCTAAAGATAGGCTGCAGAGGGATAGTGAAGACCAGCAAGATCTTTCAGGGCTGGCACCTTCCTTGTGGGAGAAGGAGCCAGACGTTTGCCTTTTCAGAAAAAGGCTCTGCCGAGAGCGAGCACCGTGACATGCTGAGTCTCTGGGAAAGCAGAGATCCCCAGTGGTGTTGTGCCTGTGGATAGGCTGCAGGGGGACGGTGAAGACCAGCAAGATCTTTCAGGGCTGGCACCTTCCTTGTGGGAGAAGGAGCCAGACGTTTGCCTTTTCAGAAAAAGTTTCTGCCGAGAACGAGCACCGTGACATGCTGAGTCTCTGGGAAAGCAGAGATCCCCAGTGCTGTTGCGGCTAAAGATAGGCTGCAGAGGGATAGTGAAGACCAGCAAGATCTTTCAGGGCTGGCACCTTCCTTGTGGGAGAAGGAGCCAGACGTTTGCCTTTTCAGAAAAAGTTTCTGCCGAGAACGAGCACCGTGACATGCTGAGTCTCTGGGAAAGCAGAGATCCCCAGTGCTGTTGTGCTTGTGGATAGGCTGCAGGGGGATGGTGAAGACCAGCAAGAGCTTTCAGGGCTGGCACCTTCCTTGTGGGAGAAGGAGCCAGACGTTTGCCTTTTCAGAAAAAGTTTCTGCCGAGAACGAGCACCGTGACATGCTGAGTCTCTGGGAAAGCAGAGATCCCCAGTGCTGTTGCGGCTAAAGATAGGCTGCAGAGGGATAGTGAAGACCAGCAAGATCTTTCAGGGCTGGCACCTTCCTTGTGGGAGAAGGAGCCAGACGTTTGCCTTTTCAGAAAAAGTTTCTGCCGAGAACGAGCACCGTGACATGCTGAGTCTCTGGGAAAGCAGAGATCCCCAGTGCTGTTGTGCTTGTGGATAGGCTGCAGGGGGATGGTGAAGACCAGCAAGAGCTTTCAGGGCTGGCACCTTCCTTGTGGGAGAAGGAGCCAGACGTTTGCCTTTTCAGAAAAAGTTTCGGCCGAGAACGAGCACCGTGACATGCTGAGTCTCTGGGAAAGCAGAGATCCCCAGTGCTGTTGCGGCTAAAGATAGGCTGCAGAGGGATAGTGAAGACCTGCAAGATCTTTCAGGGCTGGCACCTTCCTTGTGGGAGAAGGAGCCAGACGTTTGCCTTTTCAGAAAAAGGCTCTGCCGAGAGCGAGCACCGTGACATGCTGAGTCTCTGGGAAAGCAGAGATACCCAGTGCTGTTGTGCCTGTGGATAGGCTGCAGGGGGACGGTGAAGACCAGCAAGATCTTTCAGGGCTGGCACCTTCCTTGTGGGAGAAGGAGCCAGACGTTTGCCTTTTCAGAAAAAGTTTCTGCCGAGAACGAGCACCGTGACATGCTGAGTCTCTGGGAAAGCAGAGATCCCCAGTGCTGTTGTGCTTGTGCATAGGCTGCAGGGGGATGGTGAAGACCAGCAAGAGCTTTCAGGGCTGGCACCTTCCTTGTGGGAGAAGGAGCCAGACGTTTGCCTTTTCAGAAAAAGTTTCTGCCGAGAACGAGCACCGTGACATGCTGAGTCTCTGGGAAAGCAGAGATCCCCAGTGCTGTTGTGCTTGTGGATAGGCTGCAGGGGGATGGTGAAGACCAGCAAGAGCTTTCAGGGCTGGCACCTTCCTTGTGGGAGAAGGAGCCAGACGTTTGCCTTTTCAGAAAAAGTTTCTGCCGAGAACGAGCACCGTGACATGCTGAGTCTCTGGGAAAGCAGAGATCCCCAGTGCTGTTGTGCCAGTGGATAGGCTGCAGGGGGACGCTGAAGACCAGCAAGATCTTTCAGGGCTGGCACCTTCCTTGTGAGAGAAGGAGCCAGACGTTTGCCTTTTCAGAAAAAGTTTCTGCCGAGAACGAGCACCGTGACATGCTGAGTCTCTGGGAAAGCAGAGATCCCCAGTGCTGTTGTGCCTGTGGATAGGCTGCAGAGGGATTGTGAAGACCAGCAAGATCTTTCAGGGCTGGCACCTTCCTTGTGGGAGAAGGAGCCAGACGTTTGCCTTTTCATAAAAAGTTTCTGCCGAGAACGAGCACCGTGACATGCTGAGTCTCTGGGAAAGCAGAGATCCCCAGTGCTGTTGCGGCTAAAGATAGGCTGCAGAGGGATAGTGAAGACATGCAAGATCTTTCAGGGCTGGCACCTTCCTTGTGGGAGAAGGAGCCAGACGTTTGCCTTTTCAGAAAAAGTTTCTGCCGAGAACGAGCACCGTGACATGCTGAGTCTCTGGGAAAGCAGAGATCCCCAGTGCTGTTGTGCCTGTGGATAGGCTGCAGGGGGACGGTGAAGACCAGCAAGATCTTTCAGGGCTGGCACCTTCCTTGTGGGAGAAGGAGCCAGACGTTTGCCTTTTCAGAAAAAGTTTCTGCCGAGAACGAGCACCGTGACATGCTGAGTCTCTGGAAAAGCAGAGATCCCCAGTGCTGTTGCGGCTAAAGATAGGCTGCAGAGGGATAGTGAAGACCAGCAAGATCTTTCAGGGCTGGCACCTTCCTTGTGGGAGAAGGAGCCAGACGTTTGCCTTTTCAGAAAAAGGCTCTGCCGAGAGCGAGCACCGTGACATGCTGAGTCTCTGGGAAAGCAGAGATCCCCAGTGGTGTTGTGCCTGTGGATAGGCTGCAGGGGGACGGTGAAGACCAGCAAGATCTTTCAGGGCTGGCACCTTCCTTGTGGGAGAAGGAGCCAGACGTTTGCCTTTTCAGAAAAAGTTTCTGCCGAGAACGAGCACCGTGACATGCTGAGTCTCTGGGAAAGCAGAGATCCCCAGTGCTGTTGCGGCTAAAGATAGGCTGCAGAGGGATAGTGAAGACCAGCAAGATCTTTCAGGGCTGGCACCTTCCTTGTGGGAGAAGGAGCCAGACGTTTGCCTTTTCAGAAAAAGTTTCTGCCGAGAACGAGCACCGTGACATGCTGAGTCTCTGGGAAAGCAGAGATCCCCAGTGCTGTTGTGCTTGTGGATAGGCTGCAGGGGGATGGTGAAGACCAGCAAGAGCTTTCAGGGCTGGCACCTTCCTTGTGGGAGAAGGAGCCAGACGTTTGCCTTTTCAGAAAAAGTTTCTGCCGAGAACGAGCACCGTGACATGCTGAGTCTCTGGGAAAGCAGAGATCCCCAGTGCTGTTGTGCTTGTGGATAGGCTGCAGGGGGATGGTGAAGACCAGCAAGAGCTTTCAGGGCTGGCACCTTCCTTGTGGGAGAAGGAGCCAGACGTTTGCCTTTTCAGAAAAAGTATCTGCCGAGAACGAGCACCGTGACATGCTGAGTCTCTGGGAAAGCAGAGATCCCCAGTGCTGTTGTGCTTGTGGATAGGCTGCAGGGGGATGGTGAAGACCAGCAAGAGCTTTCAGGGGTGGCACCTTCCTTGTGGGAGAAGGAGCCAGACGTTTGCCTTTTCAGAAAAAGTTTCGGCCGAGAACGAGCACCGTGACATGCTGAGTCTCTGGGAAAGCAGAGATCCCCAGTGCTGTTGCGGCTAAAGATAGGCTGCAGAGGGATAGTGAAGACCTGCAAGATCTTTCAGGGCTGGCACCTTCCTTGTGGGAGAAGGAGCCAGACGTTTGCCTTTTCAGAAAAAGGCTCTGCCGAGAGCGAGCACCGTGACATGCTGAGTCTCTGGGAAAGCAGAGATACCCAGTGCTGTTGTGCCTGTGGATAGGCTGCAGGGGGACGGTGAAGACCAGCAAGATCTTTCAGGGCTGGCACCTTCCTTGTGGGAGAAGGAGCCAGACGTTTGCCTTTTCAGAAAAAGTTTCTGCCGAGAACGAGCACCGTGACATGCTGAGTCTCTGGGAAAGCAGAGATCCCCAGTGCTGTTGTGCTTGTGGATAGGCTGCAGGGGGATGGTGAAGACCAGCAAGAGCTTTCAGGGCTGGCACCTTCCTTGTGGGAGAAGGAGCCAGACGTTTGCCTTTTCAGAAAAAGTTTCTGCCGAGAACGAGCACCGTGACATGCTGAGTCTCTGGGAAAGCAGAGATCCCCAGTGCTGTTGTGCCAGTGGATAGGCTGCAGGGGGACGGTGAAGACCAGCAAGATCTTTCAGGGCTGGCACCTTCCTTGTGAGAGAAGGAGCCAGACGTTTGCCTTTTCAGAAAAAGTTTCTGCCGAGAACGAGCACCGTGACATGCTGAGTCTCTGGGAAAGCAGAGATCCCCAGTGCTGTTGTGCCTGTGGATAGGCTGCAGAGGGATAGTGAAGACCAGCAAGATCTTTCAGGGCTGGCACCTTCCTTGTGGGAGAAGGAGCCAGACGTTTGCCTTTTCATAAAAAGTTTCTGCCGAGAACGAGCACCGTGACATGCTGAGTCTCTGGGAAAGCAGAGATCCCCAGTGCTGTTGCGGCTAAAGATAGGCTGCAGAGGGATAGTGAAGACATGCAAGATCTTTCAGGGCTGGCACCTTCCTTGTGGGAGAAGGAGCCAGACGTTTGCCTTTTCAGAAAAAGTTTCTGCCGAGAACGAGCACCGTGACATGCTGAGTCTCTGGGAAAGCAGAGATCCCCAGTGCTGTTGTGCCTGTGGATAGGCTGCAGGGGGACGGTGAAGACCAGCAAGATCTTTCAGGGCTGGCACCTTCCTTGTGGGAGAAGGAGCCAGACGTTTGCCTTTTCAGAAAAAGGCTCTGCCGAGAGCGAGCACCGTGACATGCTGAGTCTCTGGGAAAGCAGAGATCCCCAGTGCTGTTGTGCCTGTGGATAGGCTGCAGGGGGACGGTGAAGACCAGCAAGATCTTTCAGGGCTGGCACCTTCCTTGTGGGAGAAGGAGCCAGACGTTTGCCTTTTCAGAAAAAGTTTCTGCCGAGAAAGAGCACCGTGACATGCTGAGTCTCTGGGAAAGCAGAGATCCCCAGTGCTGTTGCGGCTAAAGATAGGCTGCAGAGGGATAGTGAAGACCAGCAAGATCTTTCAGGGCTGGCACCTTCCTTGTTGGAGAAGGAGCCAGATGTTTCTCTTTTCAGAAAAACTTTCTGCCGAGAACGAGCACCGTGACATGCTGAGTCTCTGGGAAAGCAGAGATCCCCAGTGCTGTTGCGGCTAAAGATAGGCTGCAGAGGGATAGTGAAGACCAGCAAGATCTTTCAGGGCTGGCACCTTCCTTGTGGGAGAAGGAGCCAGACGTTTGCCTTTTCAGAAAAAGGCTCTGCCGAGAGCGAGCACCGTGACATGCTGAGTCTCTGGGAAAGCAGAGATCCCCAGTGGTGTTGTGCCTGTGGATAGGCTGCAGGGGGACGGTGAAGACCAGCAAGATCTTTCAGGGCTGGCACCTTCCTTGTGGGAGAAGGAGCCAGACGTTTGCCTTTTCAGAAAAAGTTTCTGCCGAGAACGAGCACCGTGACATGCTGAGTCTCTGGGAAAGCAGAGATCCCCAGTGCTGTTGCGGCTAAAGATAGGCTGCAGAGGGATAGTGAAGACCAGCAAGATCTTTCAGGGCTGGCACCTTCCTTGTGGGAGAAGGAGCCAGACGTTTGCCTTTTCAGAAAAAGTTTCTGCCGAGAACGAGCACCGTGACATGCTGAGTCTCTGGGAAAGCAGAGATCCCCAGTGCTGTTGTGCTTGTGGATAGGCTGCAGGGGGATGGTGAAGACCAGCAAGAGCTTTCAGGGCTGGCACCTTCCTTGTGGGAGAAGGAGCCAGACGTTTGCCTTTTCAGAAAAAGTTTCTGCCGAGAACGAGCACCGTGACATGCTGAGTCTCTGGGAAAGCAGAGATCCCCAGTGCTGTTGCGGCTAAAGATAGGCTGCAGAGGGATAGTGAAGACCAGCAAGATCTTTCAGGGCTGGCACCTTCCTTGTGGGAGAAGGAGCCAGACGTTTGCCTTTTCAGAAAAAGTTTCTGCCGAGAACGAGCAGCGTGACATGCTGAGTCTCTGGGAAAGCAGAGATCCCCAGTGCTGTTGCGGCTAAAGATAGGCTGCAGAGGGATAGTGAAGACCTGCAAGAGCTTTCAGGGCTGTCACCTTCCTTGTGGGAGAAGGAGCCAGACGTTTGCCTTTTCAGAAAAAGTTTCTGCCGAGAACGAGCACCGTGACATGCTGAGTCTCTGGGAAAGCAGAGATCCCCAGTGCTGTTGTGCCAGTGGATAGGCTGCAGGGGGACGCTGAAGACCAACAAGATCTTTCAGGGCTGGCACCTTCCTTGTGAGAGAAGGAGCCAGACGTTTGCCTTTTCAGAAAAAGTTTCTGCCGAGAACGAGCACCGAGACATGCTGAGTCTCTGGGAAAGCAGAGATCCCCAGTGCTGTTGTGCCTGTGGATAGGCTGCAGAGGGATAGTGAAGACCAGCAAGATCTTTCAGGGCTGGCACCTTCCTTGTGGGAGAAGGAGCCAGACGTTTGCCTTTTCAGAAAAAGTTTCTGCCGAGAACGAGCACCGTGACATGCTGAGTCTCTGGGAAAGCAGAGATCCCCAGTGCTGTTGCGGCTAAAGATAGGCTGCAGAGGGATAGTGAAGACCTGCAAGAGCTTTCAGGGCTGTCACCTTCCTTGTGGGAGAAGGAGCCAGACGTTTGCCTTTATAGAAAAAGTTTCTGCCGAGAACGAGCACCGTGACATGCTGAGTCTCTGGGAAAGCAGAGATCCCCAGTGCTGTTGTGCCAGTGGATAGGCTGCAGGGGGACGCTGAAGACCAGCAAGATCTTTCAGGGCTGGCACCTTCCTTGTGAGAGAAGGAGCCAGACGTTTGCCTTTTCAGAAAAAGTTTCTGCCGAGAACGAGCACCGTGACATGCTGAGTCTCTGGGAAAGCAGAGATCCCCAGTGCTGTTGCGGCTAAAGATAGGCTGCAGAGGGATAGTGAAGACGAGCAAGATCTTTCAGGGCTGGCACCTTCCTTGTGGGAGAAGGAGCCAGACGTTTGCCTTTTCAGAAAAAGTTTCTGCCGAGAACGAGCACCGTGACATGCTGAGTCTCTGGGAAAGCAGAGATCCCCAGTGCTGTTGCGGCTAAAGATAGGCTGCAGAGGGATAGTGAAGACCAGCAAGATCTTTCAGGGCTGTCACCTTCCTTGTGGGAGAAGGAGCCAGACGTTTGCCTTTTCAGAAAAAGTTTCTGCCGAGAACGAGCACCGTGACATGCTGAGTCTCTGGGAAAGCAGAGATCCCCAGTGCTGTTGTGCTTGTGGATAGGCTGCAGGGGGATGGTGAAGACCAGCAAGAGCTTTCAGGGCTGGCACCTTCCTTGTGGGAGAAGGAGCCAGACGTTTGCCTTTTCAGAAAAAGTTTCTGCCGAGAACGAGCACCGTGACATGCTGAGTCTCTGGGAAAGCAGAGATCCCCAGTGCTGTTGCGGCTAAAGATAGGCTGCAGAGGGATAGTGAAGACCAGCAAGATCTTTCAGGGCTGGCACCTTCCTTGTGGGAGAAGGAGCCAGACGTTTGCCTTTTCAGAAAAAGTTTCTGCCGAGAACGAGCACCGTGACATGCTGAGTCTCTGGGAAAGCAGAGATCCCCAGTGCTGTTGCGGCTAAAGATAGGCTGCAGAGGGATAGTGAAGACCTGCAAGAGCTTTCAGGGCTGTCACCTTCCTTGTGGGAGAAGGAGCCAGACGTTTGCCTTTTCAGAAAAAGTTTCTGCCGAGAACGAGCACCGTGACATGCTGAGTCTCTGGGAAAGCAGAGATCCCCAGTGCTGTTGCGGCTAAAGATAGGCTGCAGAGGGATAGTGAAGACCTGCAAGAGCTTTCAGGGCTGGCACCTTCCTTGTGGGAGAAGGAGCCAGACGTTTGCCTTTTCAGAAAAAGTTTCTGCCGAGAACGAGCACCGTGACATGCTGAGTCTCTGGGAAAGCAGAGATCCCCAGTGCTGTTGCGGCTAAAGATAGGCTGCAGAGGGATAGTGAAGACCTGCAAGAGCTTTCAGGGCTGTCACCTTCCTTGTGGGAGAAGGAGCCAGACGTTTGCCTTTTCAGAAAAAGTTTCTGCCGAGAACGAGCACCGTGACATGCTGAGTCTCTGGGAAAGCAGAGATCCCCAGTGCTGTTGTGCCAGTGGATAGGCAGCAGGGGGACGCTGAAGACCAGCAAGATCTTTCAGGGCTGGCACCTTCCTTGTGAGAGAAGGAGCCAGACGTTTGCCTTTTCAGAAAAAGGCTCTGCCGAGAGCGAGCACCGTGACATGCTGAGTCTCTGGGAAAGCAGAGATCCCCAGTGCTGTTGAGCCTGTGGATAGGCTGCAGAGGGATAGTGAAGACCAGCAAGATCTTTCAGGGCTGGCACCTTCCTTGTGGGAGAAGGAGCCAGACGTTTGCCTTTTCAGAAAAAGTTTCTGCCGAGAACGAGCACCGTGACATGCTGAGTCTCTGGGAAAGCAGAGATCCCCAGTGCTGTTGCGGCTAAAGATAGGCTGCAGAGGGATAGTGAAGACCTGCAAGAGCTTTCAGGGCTGGCACCTTCCTTGTGGGAGAAGGAGCCAGACGTTTGCCTTTTCAGAAAAAGTTTCTGCCGAGAACGAGCACCGTGACATGCTGAGTCTCTGGGAAAGCAGAGATCCCCAGTGCTGTTGCGGCTAAAGATAGGCTGCAGCGGGATAGTGAAGACCAGCAAGATCTTTCAGGGCTGGCACCTTCCTTGTGGGAGAAGGAGCCAGACGTTTGCCTTTTCAGAAAAAGTTTCTGCCGAGAACGAGCACCGTGACATGCTGAGTCTCTGGGAAAGCAGAGATCCCCAGTGCTGTTGCGGCTAAAGATAGGCTGCAGAGGGATAGTGAAGACCAGCAAGATCTTTCAGGGCTGGCACCTTCCTTGTGGGAGAAGGAGCCAGACGTTTGCCTTTTCAGAAAAAGTTTCTGCCGAGAACGAGCACCGTGACATGCTGAGTCTCTGGGAAAGCAGAGATCCCCAGTGCTGTTGTGCTTGTGGATAGGCTGCAGGGGGATGGTGAAGACCAGCAAGATCTTTCAGGGCTGGCACCTTCCTTGTGGGAGAAGGAGCCAGACGTTTGCCTTTTCAGAAAAAGTTTCTGCCGAGAGCGAGCACCGTGACATGCTGAGTCTCTGGGAAAGCAGAGATCCCCAGTGCTGTTGCGGCTATAGGTAGGCTGCAGAGGGATAGTGAAGACCAGCAAGATCTTTCAGGGCTGGCACCTTCCTTGTGGGAGAAGGAGCCAGACGTTTGCCTTTTCAGAAAAAGTTTCTGCCAAGAACGAGCACCGTGACATGCTGAGTCTCTGGGAAAGCAGAGATCCCCAGTGCTGTTGCGGCTAAAGATAGGCTGCAGAGGGATAGTGAAGACCAGCAAGATCTTTCAGGGCTGGCACCTTCCTTGTGGGAGAAGGAGCCAGACGTTTGCCTTTTCAGAAAAAGTTTCTGCCGAGAACGAGCACCGTGACATGCTGAGTCTCTGGGAAAGCAGAGATCCCCAGTGCTGTTGCGGCTAAAGATAGGCTGCAGAGGGATAGTGAAGACCTGCAAGAGCTTTCAGGGCTGTCACCTTCCTTGTGGGAGAAGGAGCCAGACGTTTGCCTTTTCAGAAAAAGTTTCTGCCGAGAACGAGCACCGTGACATGCTGAGTCTCTGGGAAAGCAGAGATCCCCAGTGCTGTTGTGCCTGTGGATAGGCAGCAGGGGGACGCTGAAGACCAGCAAGATCTTTCAGGGCTGGCACCTTCCTTGTGAGAGAAGGAGCCAGACGTTTGCCTTTTCAGAAAAAGGCTCTGCCGAGAGCGAGCACCGTGACATGCTGAGTCTCTGGGAAAGCAGAGATCCCCAGTGCTGTTGTGCCTGTGGATAGGCTGCAGAGGGATAGTGAAGACCAGCAAGATCTTTCAGGGCTGGCACCTTCCTTGTGGGAGAAGGAGCCAGACGTTTGCCTTTTCAGAAAAAGTTTCTGCCGAGAACGAGCACCGTGACATGCTGAGTCTCTGGGAAAGCAGAGATCCCCAGTGCTGTTGTGCCAGTGGATAGGCAGCAGGGGGACGCTGAAGACCAGCAAGATCTTTCAGGGCTGGCACCTTCCTTGTGAGAGAAGGAGCCAGACGTTTGCCTTTTCAGAAAAAGGCTCTGCCGAGAGCGAGCACCGTGACATGCTGAGTCTCTGGGAAAGCAGAGATCCCCAGTGCTGTTGTGCCTGTGGATAGGCTGCAGAGGGATAGTGAAGACCAGCAAGATCTTTCAGGGCTGGCACCTTCCTTGTGGGAGAAGGAGCCAGACGTTTGCCTTTTCAGAAAAAGTTTCTGCCGAGAACGAGCACCGTGACATGCTGAGTCTCTGGGAAAGCAGAGATCCCCAGTGCTGTTGCGGCTAAAGATAGGCTGCAGAGGGATAGTGAAGACCTGCAAGAGCTTTCAGGGCTGGCACCTTCCTTGTGGGAGAAGGAGCCAGACGTTTGCCTTTTCAGAAAAAGTTTCTGCCGAGAACGAGCACCGTGACATGCTGAGTCTCTGGGAAAGCAGAGATCCCCAGTGCTGTTGCGGCTAAAGATAGGCTGCAGAGGGATAGTGAAGACCAGCAAGATCTTTCAGGGCTGGCACCTTCCTTGTGGGAGAAGGAGCCAGACGTTTGCCTTTTCAGAAAAAGTTTCTGCCGAGAACGAGCACCGTGACATGCTGAGTCTCTGGGAAAGCAGAGATCCCCAGTGCTGTTGCGGCTAAAGATAGGCTGCAGAGGGATAGTGAAGACCAGCAAGATCTTTCAGGGCTGGCACCTTCCTTGTGGGAGAAGGAGCCAGACGTTTGCCTTTTCAGAAAAAGTTTCTGCCGAGAACGAGCACCGTGACATGCTGAGTCTCTAGGAAAGCAGAGATCCCCAGTGCTGTTGCGGCTAAAGATAGGCTGCAGAGGGATAGTGAAGACCAGCAAGATCTTTCAGGGCTGGCACCTTCCTTGTGGGAGAAGGAGCCAGACGTTTGCCTTTTCAGAAAAAGTTTCTGCCGAGAACGAGCACCGTGACATGCTGAGTCTCTGGGAAAGCAGAGATCCCCAGTGCTGTTGTGCTTGTGGATAGGCTGCAGGGGGATGGTGAAGACCAGCAAGAGCTTTCAGGGCTGGCACCTTCCTTGTGGGAGAAGGAGCCAGACGTTTGCCTTTTCAGAAAAAGTTTCTGCCGAGAACGAGCACCGTGACATGCTGAGTCTCTGGGAAAGCAGAGATCCCCAGTGCTGTTGCGGCTAAAGATAGGCTGCAGAGGGATAGTGAAGACCAGCAAGATCTTTCAGGGCTGGCACCTTCCTTGTGGGAGAAGGAGCCAGACGTTTGCCTTTTCAGAAAAAGTTTCTGCCGAGAACGAGCACCGTGACATGCTGAGTCTCTGGGAAAGCAGAGATCCCCAGTGCTGTTGCGGCTAAAGATAGGCTGCAGAGGGATAGTGAAGACCTGCAAGAGCTTTCAGGGCTGTCACCTTCCTTGTGGGAGAAGGAGCCAGACGTTTGCCTTTTCAGAAAAAGTTTCTGCCGAGAACGAGCACCGTGACATGCTGAGTCTCTGGGAAAGCAGAGATCCCCAGTGCTGTTGTGCCAGTGGATAGGCTGCAGGGGGACGCTGAAGACCAGCAAGATCTTTCAGGGCTGGCACCTTCCTTGTGAGAGAAGGAGCCAGACGTTTGCCTTTTCAGAAAAAGTTTCTGCCGAGAACGAGCACCGTGACATGCTGAGTCTCTGGGAAAGCAGAGATCCCCAGTGCTGTTGTGCCTGTGGATAGGCTGCAGAGGGATAGTGAAGACCAGCAAGATCTTTCAGGGCTGGCACCTTCCTTGTGGGAGAAGGAGCCAGACGTTTGCCTTTTCAGAAAAACTTTCTGCCGAGAACGAGCACCGTGACATGCTGAGTCTCTGGGAAAGCAGAGATCCCCAGTGCTGTTGCGGCTAAAGATAGGCTGCAGAGGGATAGTGAAGACCTGCAAGAGCTTTCAGGGCTGGCACCTTCCTTGTGGGAGAAGGAGCCAGACGTTTGCCTTTTCAGAAAAAGTTTCTGCCGAGAACGAGCACCGTGACATGCTGAGTCTCTGGGAAAGCAGAGATCCCCAGTGCTGTTGCGGCTAAAGATAGGCTGCAGAGGGATAGTGAAGACCAGCAAGATCTTTCAGGGCTGGCACCTTCCTTGTGGGAGAAGGAGCCAGACGTTTGCCTTTTCAGAAAAAGTTTCTGCCGAGAACGAGCACCGTGACATGCTGAGTCTCTGGGAAAGCAGAGATCCCCAGTGCTGTTGCGGCTAAAGATAGGCTGCAGAGGGATAGTGAAGACCAGCAAGATCTTTCAGGGCTGGCACCTTCCTTGTGGGAGAAGGAGCCAGACGTTTGCCTTTTCAGAAAAAGTTTCTGCCGAGAACGAGCACCGTGACATGCTGAGTCTCTGGGAAAGCAGAGATCCCCAGTGCTGTTGCGGCTAAAGATAGGCTGCAGAGGGATAGTGAAGACCTGCAAGAGCTTTCAGGGCTGTCACCTTCCTTGTGGGAGAAGGAGCCAGACGTTTGCCTTTTCAGAAAAAGTTTCTGCCGAGAACGAGCACCGTGACATGCTGAGTCTCTGGGAAAGCAGAGATCCCCAGTGCTGTTGTGCCTGTGGATAGGCTGCAGAGGGATAGTGAAGACCAGCAAGATCTTTCAGGGCTGGCACCTTCCTTGTGGGAGAAGGAGCCAGACGTTTGCCTTTTCAGAAAAACTTTCGGCCGAGAACGAGCACCGTGACATGCTGAGTCTCTGGGAAAGCAGAGATCCCCAGTGCTGTTGCGGCTAAAGATAGGCTGCAGAGGGATAGTGAAGACCAGCAAGATCTTTCAGGGCTGGCACCTGCCTTGTGGGAGAAGGAGCCAGACGTTTGCCTTTTCAGAAAAAGGCTCTGCCGAGAGCGAGCACCGTGACATGCTGAGTCTCTGGGAAAGCAGAGATCCCCAGTGCTGTTGTGCCTGTGGATAGGCTGCAGGGGGACGGTGAAGACCAGCAAGATCTTTCAGGGCTGGCACCTTCCTTGTGGGAGAAGGAGCCAGACGTTTGCCTTTTCAGAAAAAGTTTCTGCCGAGAACGAGCACCGTGACATGCTGAGTCTCTGGGAAAGCAGAGATCCCCAGTGCTGTTGTGCTTGTGGATAGGCTGCAGGGGGATGGTGAAGACCAGCAAGAGCTTTCAGGGCTGGCACCTTCCTTGTGGGAGAAGGAGCCAGACGTTTGCCTTTTCAGAAAAAGGCTCTGCCGAGAGCGAGCACCATGAGATGCTGAGTCTCTGGGAAAGCAGAGATCCCCAGTGCTGTTGCGGCTAAAGATAGGCTGCAGAGGGATAGTGAAGACCTGCAAGAGCTTTCAGGGCTGTCACCTTCCTTGTGGGAGAAGGAGCCAGACGTTTGCCTTTTCAGAAAAAGTTTCTGCCGAGAACGAGCACCGTGACATGCTGAGTCTCTGGGAAAGCAGAGATCCCCAGTGCTGTTGCGGCTAAATATAGGCTGCAGAGGGATAGTGAAGACCTGCAAGAGCTTTCAGGGCTGTCACCTTCCTTGTGGGAGAAGGAGCCAGACGTTTGCCTTTTCAGAAAAAGTTTCTGCCGAGAACGAGCACCGTGACATGCTGAGTCTCTGGGAAAGCAGAGATCCCCAGTGCTGTTGTGCTTGTGGATAGGCTGCAGGGGGATGGTGAAGACCAGCAAGAGCTTTCAGGGCTGTCACCTTCCTTGTGGGAGAAGGAGCCAGACGTTTGCCTTTTCAGAAAAAGTTTCTGCCGAGAACGAGCACCGTGACATGCTGAGTCTCTGGGAAAGCAGAGATCCCCAGTGCTGTTGTGCCTGTGGATAGGCTGCAGAGGGATAGTGAAGACCAGCAAGATCTTTCAGGGCTGGCACCTTCCTTGTGGGAGAAGGAGCCAGATGTTTGCCTTTTCAGAAAAACTTTCGGCCGAGAACGAGCACCGTGACATGCTGAGTCTCTGGGAAAGCAGAGATCCCCAGTGCTGTTGCGGCTAAAGATAGGCTGCAGAGGGATAGTGAAGACCAGCAAGATCTTTCAGGGCTGGCACCTTCCTTGTGGGAGAAGGACCCAGACGTTTGCCTTTTCAGAAAAAGGCTCTGCCGAGAGCGAGCACCGTGACATGCTGAGTCTCTGGGAAAGCAGAGATCCCCAGTGCTGTTGTGCCTGTGGATAGGCTGCAGGGGGACGGTGAAGACCAGCAAGATCTTTCAGGGCTGGCACCTTCCTTGTGGGAGAAGGAGCCAGACGTTTGCCTTTTCAGAAAAAGTTTCTGCCGAGAACGAGCACCGTGACATGCTGAGTCTCTGGGAAAGCAGAGATCCCCAGTGCTGTTGTGCTTGTGGATAGGCTGCAGGGGGATGGTGAAGACCAGCAAGAGCTTTCAGGGCTGGCACCTTCCTTGTGGGAGAAGGAGCCAGACGTTTGCCTTTTCAGAAAAAGGCTCTGCCGAGAGCGAGCACCATGAGATGCTGAGTCTCTGGGAAAGCAGAGATCCCCAGTGCTGTTGCGGCTAAAGATAGGCTGCAGAGGGATAGTGAAGACCTGCAAGAGCTTTCAGGGCTGTCACCTTCCTTGTGGGAGAAGGAGCCAGACGTTTGCCTTTTCAGAAAAAGTTTCTGCCGAGAACGAGCACCGTGACATGCTGAGTCTCTGGGAAAGCAGAGATCCCCAGTGCTGTTGCGGCTAAAGATAGGCTGCAGAGGGATAGTGAAGACCTGCAAGAGCTTTCAGGGCTGTCACCTTCCTTGTGGGAGAAGGAGCCAGACGTTTGCCTTTTCAGAAAAAGTTTCTGCCGAGAACGAGCACCGTGACATGCTGAGTCTCTGGGAAAGCAGAGATCCCCAGTGCTGTTGTGCCAGTGGATAGGCTGCAGGGGGACGCTGAAGACCAGCAAGATCTTTCAGGGCTGGCACCTTCCTTGTGGGAGAAGGAGCCAGACGTTTGCCTTTTCAGAAAAATTTTCGGCCGAGAACGAGCACCGTGACATGCTGAGTCTCTGGGAAAGCAGAGATCCCCAGTGCTGTTGCGGCTAAAGATAGGCTGCAGAGGGATAGTGAAGACCAGCAAGATCTTTCAGGGCTGGCACCTTCCTTGTGGGAGAAGGAGCCAGACGTTTGCCTTTTCAGAAAAAGGCTCTGCCGAGAGCGAGCACCGTGACATGCTGAGTCTCTGGGAAAGCAGAGATACCCAGTGCTGTTGTGCCTGTGGATAGGCTGCAGGGGGACGGTGAAGACCAGCAAGATCTTTCAGGGCTGGCACCTTCCTTGTGGGAGAAGGAGCCAGACGTTTGCCTTTTCAGAAAAAGTTTCTGCCGAGAACGAGCACCGTGACATGCTGAGACTCTGGGAAAGCAGAGATCCCCAGTGCTGTTGTGCTTGTGCATAGGCTGCAGGGGGATGGTGAAGACCAGCAAGAGCTTTCAGGGCTGGCACCTTCCTTGTGGGAGAAGGAGCCAGACGTTTGCCTTTTCAGAAAAAGTTTCTGCCGAGAACGAGCACCGTGACATGCTGAGTCTCTGGGAAAGCAGAGATCCCCAGTGCTGTTGTGCTTGTGGATAGGCTGCAGGGGGATGGTGAAGACCAGCAAGAGCTTTCAGGGCTGGCACCTTCCTTGTGGGAGAAGGAGCCAGACGTTTGCCTTTTCAGAAAAAGTTTCTGCCGAGAACGAGCACCGTGACATGCTGAGTCTCTGGGAAAGCAGAGATACCCAGTGCTGTTGCGGCTAAAGATAGGCTGCAGAGGGATAGTGAAGACCAGCAAGATCTTTCAGGGCTGGCACCTTCCTTGTGGGAGAAGGAGCCAGACGTTTGCCTTTTCAGAAAAAGTTTCTGCCGAGAACGAGCACCGTGACATGCTGAGTCTCTGGGAAAGCAGAGATACCCAGTGCTGTTGCGGCTAAAGATAGGCTGCAGCGGGATAGTGAAGACCAGCAAGAGCTTTCAGGGCTGTCACCTTCCTTGTGGGAGAAGGAGCCAGACGTTTGCCTTTTCAGAAAAAGTTTCTGCCGAGAACGAGCACCGTGACATGCTGAGTCTCTGGGAAAGCAGAGATCCCCAGTGCTGTTGTGCCAGTGGATAGGTTGCAGGGGGACGCTGAAGACCAGCAAGATCTTTCAGGGCTGGCACCTTCCTTGTGAGAGAAGGAGCCAGACGTTTGCCTTTTCAGAAAAAGTTTCTGCCGAGAACGAGCACCGTGACATGCTGAGTCTCTGGGAAAGCAGAGATGCCCAGTGCTGTTGTGCCTGTGGATAGGCTGCAGAGGGATAGTGAAGACCAGCAAGATCTTTCAGGGCTGGCACCTTCCTTGTGGGAGAAGGAGCCAGACGTTTGCCTTTTCAGAAAAAGTTTCTGCCGAGAACGAGCACCGTGACATGCTGAGTCTCTGGGAAAGCAGAGATCCCCAGTGCTGTTGCGGCTAAAGATAGGCTGCAGAGGGATAGTGAAGACCAGCAAGATCTTTCAGGGCTGGCACCTTCCTTGTGGGAGAAGGAGCCAGACGTTTTCCTTTTCAGAAAAAGTTTCTGCCGAGAACGAGCACCGTGACATGCTGAGTCTCTGGGAAAGCAGAGATCCCCAGTGCTGTTGCGGCTAAAGATAGGCTGCAGAGGGATAGTGAAGACCTGCAAGAGCTTTCAGGGCTGTCACCTTCCTTGTGGGAGAAGGAGCCAGACGTTTGCCTTTTCAGAAAAAGTTTCTGCCGAGAACGAGCACCGTGACATGCTGAGTCTCTGGGAAAGCAGAGATCCCCAGTGCTGTTGTGCCAGTGGATAGGCAGCAGGGGGACGCTGAAGACCAGCAAGATCTTTCAGGGCTGGCACCTTCCTTGTGAGAGAAGGAGCCAGACGTTTGCCTTTTCAGAAAAAGGCTCTGCCGAGAGCGAGCACCGTGACATGCTGAGTCTCTGGGAAAGCAGAGATCCCCAGTGCTGTTGTGCCTGTGGATAGGCTGCAGAGGGATAGTGAAGACCAGCAAGATCTTTCAGGGCTGGCACCTTCCTTGTGGGAGAAGGAGCCAGACGTTTGCCTTTTCAGAAAAAGTTTCTGCCGAGAACGAGCACCGTGACATGCTGAGTCTCTGGGAAAGCAGAGATCCCCAGTGCTGTTGCGGCTAAAGATAGGCTGCAGAGGGATAGTGAAGACCTGCAAGAGCTTTCAGGGCTGGCACCTTCCTTGTGGGAGAAGGAGCCAGACGTTTGCCTTTTCAGAAAAAGTTTCTGCCGAGAACGAGCACCGTGACATGCTGAGTCTCTGGGAAAGCAGAGATCCCCAGTGCTGTTGCGGCTAAAGATAGGCTGCAGAGGGATAGTGAAGACCTGCAAGAGCTTTCAGGGCTGTCACCTTCCTTGTGGGAGAAGGAGCCAGACGTTTGCCTTTTCAGAAAAAGTTTCTGCCGAGAACGAGCACCGTGACATGCTGAGTCTCTGGGAAAGCAGAGATCCCCAGTGCTGTTGTGCCAGTGGATAGGCAGCAGGGGGACGCTGAAGACCAGCAAGATCTTTCAGGGCTGGCACCTTCCTTGTGAGAGAAGGAGCCAGACGTTTGCCTTTTCAGAAAAAGGCTCTGCCGAGAGCGAGCACCGTGACATGCTGAGTCTCTGGGAAAGCAGAGATCCCCAGTGCTGTTGTGCCTGTGGACAGGCTGCAGAGGGATAGTGAAGACCAGCAAGATCTTTCAGGGCTGGCACCTTCCTTGTGGGAGAAGGAGCCAGACGTTTGCCTTTTCAGAAAAAGTTTCTGCCGAGAACGAGCACCGTGACATGCTGAGTCTCTGGGAAAGCAGAGATCCCCAGTGCTGTTGCGGCTAAAGATAGGCTGCAGAGGGATAGTGAAGACCTGCAAGAGCTTTCAGGGCTGGCACCTTCCTTGTGGGAGAAGGAGCCAGACGTTTGCCTTTTCAGAAAAAGTTTCTGCCGAGAACGAGCACCGTGACATGCTGAGTCTCTGGGAAAGCAGAGATCCCCAGTGCTGTTGCGGCTAAAGATAGGCTGCAGCGGGATAGTGAAGACCAGCAAGATCTTTCAGGGCTGGCACCTTCCTTGTGGGAGAAGGAGCCAGACGTTTGCCTTTTCAGAAAAAGTTTCTGCCGAGAACGAGCACCGTGACATGCTGAGTCTCTGGGAAAGCAGAGATCCCCAGTGCTGTTGCGGCTAAAGATAGGCTGCAGAGGGATAGTGAAGACCAGCAAGATCTTTCAGGGCTGGCACCTTCCTTGTGGGAGAAGGAGCCAGACGTTTGCCTTTTCAGAAAAAGTTTCTGCCGAGAACGAGCACCGTGACATGCTGAGTCTCTGGGAAAGCAGAGATCCCCAGTGCTGTTGCGGCTAAAGATAGGCTGCAGAGGGATAGTGAAGACCAGCAAGATCTTTCAGGGCTGGCACCTTCCTTGTGGGAGAAGGAGCCAGACGTTTGCCTTTTCAGAAAAAGTTTCTGCCGAGAACGAGCACCGTGACATGCTGAGTCTCTGGGAAAGCAGAGATCCCCAGTGCTGTTGTGCTTGTGGATAGGCTGCAGGGGGATGGTGAAGACCAGCAAGATCTTTCAGGGCTGGCACCTTCCTTGTGGGAGAAGGAGCCAGACGTTTGCCTTTTCAGAAAAAGTTTCTGCCGAGAGCGAGCACCGTGACATGCTGAGTCTCTGGGAAAGCAGAGATCCCCAGTGCTGTTGCGGCTATAGGTAGGCTGCAGAGGGATAGTGAAGACCAGCAAGATCTTTCAGGGCTGGCACCTTCCTTGTGGGAGAAGGAGCCAGACGTTTGCCTTTTCAGAAAAAGTTTCTGCCGAGAACGAGCACCGTGACATGCTGAGTCTCTGGGAAAGCAGAGATCCCCAGTGCTGTTGCGGCTAAAGATAGGCTGCAGAGGGATAGTGAAGACCAGCAAGATCTTTCAGGGCTGGCACCTTCCTTGTGGGAGAAGGAGCCAGACGTTTGCCTTTTCAGAAAAAGTTTCTGCCGAGAACGAGCACCGTGACATGCTGAGTCTCTGGGAAAGCAGAGATCCCCAGTGCTGTTGCGGCTAAAGATAGGCTGCAGAGGGATAGTGAAGACCTGCAAGAGCTTTCAGGGCTGTCACCTTCCTTGTGGGAGAAGGAGCCAGACGTTTGCCTTTTCAGAAAAAGTTTCTGCCGAGAACGAGCACCGTGACATGCTGAGTCTCTGGGAAAGCAGAGATCCCCAGTGCTGTTGTGCCTGTGGATAGGCAGCAGGGGGACGCTGAAGACCAGCAAGATCTTTCAGGGCTGGCACCTTCCTTGTGAGAGAAGGAGCCAGACGTTTGCCTTTTCAGAAAAAGGCTCTGCCGAGAGCGAGCACCGTGACATGCTCAGTCTCTGGGAAAGCAGAGATCCCCAGTGCTGTTGTGCCTGTGGATAGGCTGCAGAGGGATAGTGAAGACCAGCAAGATCTTTCAGGGCTGGCACCTTCCTTGTGGGAGAAGGAGCCAGACGTTTGCCTTTTCAGAAAAAGTTTCTGCCGAGAACGAGCACCGTGACATGCTGAGTCTCTGGGAAAGCAGAGATCCCCAGTGCTGTTGTGCCAGTGGATAGGCAGCAGGGGGACGCTGAAGACCAGCAAGATCTTTCAGGGCTGGCACCTTCCTTGTGAGAGAAGGAGCCAGACGTTTGCCTTTTCAGAAAAAGGCTCTGCCGAGAACGAGCACCGTGACATGCTGAGTCTCTGGGAAAGCAGAGATCCCCAGTGCTGTTGTGCCTGTGGATAGGCTGCAGAGGGATAGTGAAGACCAGCAAGATCTTTCAGGGCTGGCACCTTCCTTGTGGGAGAAGGAGCCAGACGTTTGCCTTTTCAGAAAAAGTTTCTGCCGAGAACGAGCACCGTGACATGCTGAGTCTCTGGGAAAGCAGAGATCCCCAGTGCTGTTGCGGCTAAAGATAGGCTGCAGAGGGATAGTGAAGACCTGCAAGAGCTTTCAGGGCTGGCACCTTCCTTGTGGGAGAAGGAGCCAGACGTTTGCCTTTTCAGAAAAAGTTTCTGCCGAGAACGAGCACCGTGACATGCTGAGTCTCTGGGAAAGCAGAGATCCCCAGTGCTGTTGCGGCTAAAGATAGGCTGCAGAGGGATAGTGAAGACCAGCAAGATCTTTCAGGGCTGGCACCTTCCTTGTGGGAGAAGGAGCCAGACGTTTGCCTTTTCAGAAAAAGTTTCTGCCGAGAACGAGCACCGTGACATGCTGAGTCTCTGGGAAAGCAGAGATCCCCAGTGCTGTTGCGGCTAAAGATAGGCTGCAGAGGGATAGTGAAGACCAGCAAGATCTTTCAGGGCTGGCACCTTCCTTGTGGGAGAAGGAGCCAGACGTTTGCCTTTTCAGAAAAAGTTTCTGCCGAGAACGAGCACCGTGACATGCTGAGTCTCTAGGAAAGCAGAGATCCCCAGTGCTGTTGCGGCTAAAGATAGGCTGCAGAGGGATAGTGAAGACCAGCAAGATCTTTCAGGGCTGGCACCTTCCTTGTGGGAGAAGGAGCCAGACGTTTGCCTTTTCAGAAAAAGTTTCTGCCGAGAACGAGCACCGTGACATGCTGAGTCTCTGGGAAAGCAGAGATCCCCAGTGCTGTTGTGCTTGTGGATAGGCTGCAGGGGGATGGTGAAGACCAGCAAGAGCTTTCAGGGCTGGCACCTTCCTTGTGGGAGAAGGAGCCAGACGTTTGCCTTTTCAGAAAAAGTTTCTGCCGAGAACGAGCACCGTGACATGCTGAGTCTCTGGGAAAGCAGAGATCCCCAGTGCTGTTGCGGCTAAAGATAGGCTGCAGAGGGATAGTGAAGACCAGCAAGATCTTTCAGGGCTGGCACCTTCCTTGTGGGAGAAGGAGCCAGACGTTTGCCTTTTCAGAAAAAGTTTCTGCCGAGAACGAGCACCGTGACATGCTGAGTCTCTGGGAAAGCAGAGATCCCCAGTGCTGTTGCGGCTAAAGATAGGCTGCAGAGGGATAGTGAAGACCTGCAAGAGCTTTCAGGGCTGTCACCTTCCTTGTGGGAGAAGGAGCCAGACGTTTGCCTTTTCAGAAAAAGTTTCTGCCGAGAACGAGCACCGTGACATGCTGAGTCTCTGGGAAAGCAGAGATCCCCAGTGCTGTTGTGCCTGTGGATAGGCTGCAGAGGGATAGTGAAGACCAGCAAGATCTTTCAGGGCTGGCACCTTCCTTGTGGGAGAAGGAGCCAGACGTTTGCCTTTTCAGAAAAACTTTCTGCCGAGAACGAGCACCGTGACATGCTGAGTCTCTGGGAAAGCAGAGATCCCCAGTGCTGTTGCGGCTAAAGATAGGCTGCAGAGGGATAGTGAAGACCTGCAAGAGCTTTCAGGGCTGGCACCTTCCTTGTGGGAGAAGGAGCCAGACGTTTGCCTTTTCAGAAAAAGTTTCTGCCGAGAACGAGCACCGTGACATGCTGAGTCTCTGGGAAAGCAGAGATCCCCAGTGCTGTTGCGGCTAAAGATAGGCTGCAGAGGGATAGTGAAGACCAGCAAGATCTTTCAGGGCTGGCACCTTCCTTGTGGGAGAAGGAGCCAGACGTTTGCCTTTTCAGAAAAAGTTTCTGCCGAGAACGAGCACCGTGACATGCTGAGTCTCTGGGAAAGCAGAGATCCCCAGTGCTGTTGCGGCTAAAGATAGGCTGCAGAGGGATAGTGAAGACCAGCAAGATCTTTCAGGGCTGGCACCTTCCTTGTGGGAGAAGGAGCCAGACGTTTGCCTTTTCAGAAAAAGTTTCTGCCGAGAACGAGCACCGTGACATGCTGAGTCTCTGGGAAAGCAGAGATCCCCAGTGCTGTTTCGGCTAAAGATAGGCTGCAGAGGGATAGTGAAGACCTGCAAGAGCTTTCAGGGCTGTCACCTTCCTTGTGGGAGAAGGAGCCAGACGTTTGCCTTTTCAGAAAAAGTTTCTGCCGAGAACGAGCACCGTGACATGCTGAGTCTCTGGGAAAGCAGAGATCCCCAGTGCTGTTGTGCCTGTGGATAGGCTGCAGAGGGATAGTGAAGACCAGCAAGATCTTTCAGGGCTGGCACCTTCCTTGTGGGAGAAGGAGCCAGACGTTTGCCTTTTCAGAAAAACTTTCGGCCGAGAACGAGCACCGTGACATGCTGAGTCTCTGGGAAAGCAGAGATCCCCAGTGCTGTTGCGGCTAAAGATAGGCTGCAGAGGGATAGTGAAGACCAGCAAGATCTTTCAGGGCTGGCACCTGCCTTGTGGGAGAAGGAGCCAGACGTTTGCCTTTTCAGAAAAAGGCTCTGCCGAGAGCGAGCACCGTGACATGCTGAGTCTCTGGGAAAGCAGAGATCCCCAGTGCTGTTGTGCCTGTGGATAGGCTGCAGGGGGACGGTGAAGACCAGCAAGATCTTTCAGGGCTGGCACCTTCCTTGTGGGAGAAGGAGCCAGACGTTTGCCTTTTCAGAAAAAGTTTCTGCCGAGAACGAGCACCGTGACATGCTGAGTCTCTGGGAAAGCAGAGATCCCCAGTGCTGTTGTGCTTGTGGATAGGCTGCAGGGGGATGGTGAAGACCAGCAAGAGCTTTCAGGGCTGGCACCTTCCTTGTGGGAGAAGGAGCCAGACGTTTACTTTTTCATAAAAATGCTCTGCCGAGAGCGAGCACCATGAGATGCTGAGTCTCTGGGAAAGCAGAGACCCTCAGTGCTGTTGCGGCTATAGATAGGCTGCAGAGGGATAGTGAAGACCTGCAAGAGCTTTCAGGGCTGTCACCTTCCTTGTGGGAGAAGGAGCCAGACGTTTGCCTTTTCAGAAAAAGTTTCTGCCGAGAACGAGCACCGTGACATGCTGAGTCTCTGGGAAAGCAGAGATCCCCAGTGCTGTTGCGGCTAAATATAGGCTGCAGAGGGATAGTGAAGACCTGCAAGAGCTTTCAGGGCTGTCACCTTCCTTGTGGGAGAAGGAGCCAGACGTTTGCCTTTTCAGAAAAAGTTTCTGCCGAGAACGAGCACCGTGACATGCTGAGTCTCTGGGAAAGCAGAGATCCCCAGTGCTGTTGTGCTTGTGGATAGGCTGCAGGGGGATGGTGAAGACCAGCAAGAGCTTTCAGGGCTGTCACCTTCCTTGTGGGAGAAGGAGCCAGACGTTTGCCTTTTCAGAAAAAGTTTCTGCCGAGAACGAGCACCGTGACATGCTGAGTCTCTGGGAAAGCAGAGATCCCCAGTGCTGTTGTGCCTGTGGATAGGCTGCAGAGGGATAGTGAAGACCAGCAAGATCTTTCAGGGCTGGCACCTTCCTTGTGGGAGAAGGAGCCAGATGTTTGCCTTTTCAGAAAAACTTTCGGCCGAGAACGAGCACCGTGACATGCTGAGTCTCTGGGAAAGCAGAGATCCCCAGTGCTGTTGCGGCTAAAGATAGGCTGCAGAGGGATAGTGAAGACCAGCAAGATCTTTCAGGGCTGGCACCTTCCTTGTGGGAGAAGGACCCAGACGTTTGCCTTTTCAGAAAAAGGCTCTGCCGAGAGCGAGCACCGTGACATGCTGAGTCTCTGGGAAAGCAGAGATCCCCAGTGCTGTTGTGCCTGTGGATAGGCTGCAGGGGGACGGTGAAGACCAGCAAGATCTTTCAGGGCTGGCACCTTCCTTGTGGGAGAAGGAGCCAGACGTTTGCCTTTTCAGAAAAAGTTTCTGCCGAGAACGAGCACCGTGACATGCTGAGTCTCTGGGAAAGCAGAGATCCCCAGTGCTGTTGTGCCAGTGGATAGGCTGCAGGGGGACGCTGAAGACCAGCAAGATCTTTCAGGGCTGGCACCTTCCTTGTGGGAGAAGGAGCCAGACGTTTGCCTTTTCAGAAAAAGTTTCTGCCGAGAACGAGCACCGTGACATGCTGAGACTCTGGGAAAGCAGAGATCCCCAGTGCTGTTGTGCTTGTGCATAGGCTGCAGGGGGATGGTGAAGACCAGCAAGAGCTTTCAGGGCTGGCACCTTCCTTGTGGGAGAAGGAGCCAGACGTTTGCCTTTTCAGAAAAAGTTTCTGCCGAGAACGAGCACCGTGACATGCTGAGTCTCTGGGAAAGCAGAGATCCCCAGTGCTGTTGTGCTTGTGGATAGGCTGCAGGGGGATGGTGAAGACCAGCAAGAGCTTTCAGGGCTGGCACCTTCCTTGTGGGAGAAGGAGCCAGACGTTTGCCTTTTCAGAAAAAGTTTCTGCCGAGAACGAGCACCGTGACATGCTGAGTCTCTGGGAAAGCAGAGATACCCAGTGCTGTTGCGGCTAAAGATAGGCTGCAGAGGGATAGTGAAGACCAGCAAGATCTTTCAGGGCTGGCACCTTCCTTGTGGGAGAAGGAGCCAGACGTTTGCCTTTTCAGAAAAAGTTTCTGCCGAGAACGAGCACCGTGACATGCTGAGTCTCTGGGAAAGCAGAGATCCCCAGTGCTGTTGCGGCTAAAGATAGGCTGCAGCGGGATAGTGAAGACCAGCAAGAGCTTTCAGGGCTGTCACCTTCCTTGTGGGAGAAGGAGCCAGACGTTTGCCTTTTCAGAAAAAGTTTCTGCCGAGAACGAGCACCGTGACATGCTGAGTCTCTGGGAAAGCAGAGATCCCCAGTGCTGTTGTGCCAGTGGATAGGCTGCAGGGGGACGCTGAAGACCAGCAAGATCTTTCAGGGCTGGCACCTTCCTTGTGAGAGAAGGAGCCAGACGTTTGCCTTTTCAGAAAAAGTTTCTGCCGAGAACGAGCACCGTGACATGCTGAGTCTCTGGGAAAGCAGAGATGCCCAGTGCTGTTGTGCCTGTGGATAGGCTGCAGAGGGATAGTGAAGACCAGCAAGATCTTTCAGGGCTGGCACCTTCCTTGTGGGAGAAGGAGCCAGACGTTTGCCTTTTCAGAAAAAGTTTCTGCCGAGAACGAGCACCGTGACATGCTGAGTCTCTGGGAAAGCAGAGATCCCCAGTGCTGTTGCGGCTAAAGATAGGCTGCAGAGGGATAGTGAAGACCAGCAAGATCTTTCAGGGCTGGCACCTTCCTTGTGGGAGAAGGAGCCAGACGTTTGCCTTTTCAGAAAAAGTTTCTGCCGAGAACGAGCACCGTGACATGCTGAGTCTCTGGGAAAGCAGAGATCCCCAGTGCTGTTGCGGCTAAAGATAGGCTGCAGTGGGATAGTGAAGACCAGCAAGATCTTTCAGGGCTGGCACCTTCCTTGTGGGAGAAGGAGCCAGACGTTTGCCTTTTCAGAAAAAGTTTCTGCCGAGAACGAGCACCGTGACATGCTGAGTCTCTGGGAAAGCAGAGATCCCCAGTGCTGTTGCGGCTAAAGATAGGCTGCAGAGGGATAGTGAAGACCTGCAAGAGCTTTCAGGGCTGTCACCTTCCTTGTGGGAGAAGGAGCCAGACGTTTGCCTTTTCAGAAAAAGTTTCTGCCGAGAACGAGCACCGTGACATGCTGAGTCTCTGGGAAAGCAGAGATCCCCAGTGCTGTTGTGCCTGTGGATAGGCTGCAGAGGGATAGTGAAGACCAGCAAGATCTTTCAGGGCTGGCACCTTCCTTGTGGGAGAAGGAGCCAGATGTTTGCCTTTTCAGAAAAACTTTCGGCCGAGAACGAGCACCGTGACATGCTGAGTCTCTGGGAAAGCAGAGATCCCCAGTGCTGTTGCGGCTAAAGATAGGCTGCAGAGGGATAGTGAAGACCAGCAAGATCTTTCAGGGCTGGCACCTGCCTTGTGGGAGAAGGAGCCAGACGTTTGCCTTTTCAGAAAAAGGCTCTGCCGAGAGCGAGCACCGTGACATGCTGAGTCTCTGGGAAAGCAGAGATCCCCAGTGCTGTTGTGCCTGTGGATAGGCTGCAGGGGGACGGTGAAGACCAGCAAGATCTTTCAGGGCTGGCACCTTCCTTGTGGGAGAAGGAGCCAGACGTTTGCCTTTTCAGAAAAAGTTTCTGCCGAGAACGAGCACCGTGACATGCTGAGTCTCTGGGAAAGCAGAGATCCCCAGTGCTGTTGTGCTTGTGGATAGGCTGCAGGGGGATGGTGAAGACCAGCAAGAGCTTTCAGGGCTGGCACCTTCCTTGTGGGAGAAGGAGCCAGACGTTTACTTTTTCAGAAAAAGGCTCTGCCGAGAGCGAGCACCATGAGATGCTGAGTCTCTGGGAAAGCAGAGATCCCCAGTGCTGTTGCGGCTATAGATAGGCTGCAGAGGGATAGTGAAGACCTGCAAGAGCTTTCAGGGCTGTCACCTTCCTTGTGGGAGAAGGAGCCAGACGTTTGCCTTTTCAGAAAAAGTTTCTGCCGAGAACGAGCACCGTGACATGCTGAGTCTCTGGGAAAGCAGAGATCCCCAGTGCTGTTGCGGCTAAATATAGGCTGCAGAGGGATAGTGAAGACCTGCAAGAGCTTTCAGGGCTGTCACCTTCCTTGTGGGAGAAGGAGCCAGACGTTTGCCTTTTCAGAAAAAGTTTCTGCCGAGAACGAGCACCGTGACATGCTGAGTCTCTGGGAAAGCAGAGATCCCCAGTGCTGTTGTGCTTGTGGATAGGCTGCAGGGGGATGGTGAAGACCAGCAAGAGCTTTCAGGGCTGGAACCTTCCTTGTGGGAGAAGGAGCCAGACGTTTGCCTTTTCAGAAAAAGTTTCTGCCGAGAACGAGCACCGTGACATGCTGAGTCTCTGGGAAAGCAGAGATCCCCAGTGCTGTTGTGCCTGTGGATAGGCTGCAGGGGGATAGTGAAGACCAGCAAGATCTTTCAGGGCTGGCACCTTCCTTGTGGGAGAAGGAGCCAGATGTTTGCCTTTTCAGAAAAACTTTCGGCCGAGAACGAGCACCGTGACATGCTGAGTCTCTGGGAAAGCAGAGATCCCCAGTGCTGTTGCGGCTAAAGATAGGCTGCAGAGGGATAGTGAAGACCAGCAAGATCTTTCAGGGCTGGCACCTTCCTTGTGGGAGAAGGAGCCAGACGTTTGCCTTTTCAGAAAAAGGCTCTGCCGAGAGCGAGCACCGTGACATGCTGAGTCTCTGGGAAAGCAGAGATCCCCAGTGCTGTTGTGCCTGTGGATAGGCTGCAGGGGGACGGTGAAGACCAGCAAGATCTTTCAGGGCTGTCACCTTCCTTGTGGGAGAAGGAGCCAGACGTTTGCCTTTTCAGAAAAAGTTTCTGCCGAGAACGAGCACCGTGACATGCTGAGTCTCTGGGAAAGCAGAGATCCCCAGTGCTGTTGTGCTTGTGGATAGGCTGCAGGGGGATGGTGAAGACCAGCAAGAGCTTTCAGGGCTGGCACCTTCCTTGTGGGAGAAGGAGCCAGACGTTTGCCTTTTCAGAAAAAGGCTCTGCCGAGAGCGAGCACCATGAGATGCTGAGTCTCTGGGAAAGCAGAGATCCCCAGTGCTGTTGCGGCTAAAGATAGGCTGCAGAGGGATAGTGAAGACCTGCAAGAGCTTTCAGGGCTGTCACCTTCCTTGTGGGAGAAGGAGCCAGACGTTTGCCTTTTCAGAAAAAGTTTCTGCCGAGAACGAGCACCGTGACATGCTGAGTCTCTGGGAAAGCAGAGATCCCCAGTGCTGTTGCGGCTAAAGATAGGCTGCAGAGGGATAGTGAAGACCTGCAAGAGCTTTCAGGGCTGTCACCTTCCTTGTGGGAGAAGGAGCCAGACGTTTGCCTTTTCAGAAAAAGTTTCTGCCGAGAACGAGCACCGTGACATGCTGAGTCTCTGGGAAAGCAGAGATCCCCAGTGCTGTTGTGCCAGTGGATAGGCTGCAGGGGGACGCTGAAGACCAGCAAGATCTTTCAGGGCTGGCACCTTCCTTGTGGGAGAAGGAGCCAGACGTTTGCCTTTTCAGAAAAATTTTCGGCCGAGAACGAGCACCGTGACATGCTGAGTCTCTGGGAAAGCAGAGATCCCCAGTGCTGTTGCGGCTAAAGATAGGCTGCAGAGGGATAGTGAAGACCAGCAAGATCTTTCAGGGCTGGCACCTTCCTTGTGGGAGAAGGAGCCAGACGTTTGCCTTTTCAGAAAAAGGCTCTGCCGAGAGCGAGCACCGTGACATGCTGAGTCTCTGGGAAAGCAGAGATACCCAGTGCTGTTGTGCCTGTGGATAGGCTGCAGGGGGACGGTGAAGACCAGCAAGATCTTTCAGGGCTGGCACCTTCCTTGTGGGAGAAGGAGCCAGACGTTTGCCTTTTCAGAAAAAGTTTCTGCCGAGAACGAGCACCGTGACATGCTGAGACTCTGGGAAAGCAGAGATCCCCAGTGCTGTTGTGCTTGTGCATAGGCTGCAGGGGGATGGTGAAGACCAGCAAGAGCTTTCAGGGCTGGCACCTTCCTTGTGGGAGAAGGAGCCAGACGTTTGCCTTTTCAGAAAAAGTTTCTGCCGAGAACGAGCACCGTGACATGCTGAGTCTCTGGGAAAGCAGAGATCCCCAGTGCTGTTGTGCTTGTGGATAGGCTGCAGGGGGATGGTGAAGACCAGCAAGAGCTTTCAGGGCTGGCACCTTCCTTGTGGGAGAAGGAGCCAGACGTTTGCCTTTTCAGAAAAAGTTTCTGCCGAGAACGAGCACCGTGACATGCTGAGTCTCTGGGAAAGCAGAGATCCCCAGTGCTGTTGCGGCTAAAGATAGGCTGCAGAGGGATAGTGAAGACCAGCAAGATCTTTCAGGGCTGGCACCTTCCTTGTGGGAGAAGGAGCCAGACGTTTGCCTTTTCAGAAAAAGTTTCTGCCGAGAACGAGCACCGTGACATGCTGAGTCTCTGGGAAAGCAGAGATCCCCAGTGCTGTTGCGGCTAAAGATAGGCTGCAGCGGGATAGTGAAGACCAGCAAGAGCTTTCAGGGCTGTCACCTTCCTTGTGGGAGAAGGAGCCAGACGTTTGCCTTTTCAGAAAAAGTTTCTGCCGAGAACGAGCACCGTGACATGCTGAGTCTCTGGGAAAGCAGAGATCCCCAGTGCTGTTGTGCCAGTGGATAGGCTGCAGGGGGACGCTGAAGACCAGCAAGATCTTTCAGGGCTGGCACCTTCCTTGTGAGAGAAGGAGCCAGACGTTTGCCTTTTCAGAAAAAGTTTCTGCCGAGAACGAGCACCGTGACATGCTGAGTCTCTGGGAAAGCAGAGATGCCCAGTGCTGTTGTGCCTGTGGATAGGCTGCAGAGGGATAGTGAAGACCAGCAAGATCTTTCAGGGCTGGCACCTTCCTTGTGGGAGAAGGAGCCAGACGTTTGCCTTTTCAGAAAAAGTTTCTGCCGAGAACGAGCACCGTGACATGCTGAGTCTCTGGGAAAGCAGAGATCCCCAGTGCTGTTGCGGCTAAAGATAGGCTGCAGAGGGATAGTGAAGACCAGCAAGATCTTTCAGGGCTGGCACCTTCCTTGTGGGAGAAGGAGCCAGACGTTTGCCTTTTCAGAAAAAGTTTCTGCCGAGAACGAGCACCGTGACATGCTGAGTCTCTGGGAAAGCAGAGATCCCCAGTGCTGTTGCGGCTAAAGATAGGCTGCAGAGGGATAGTGAAGACCAGCAAGATCTTTCAGGGCTGGCACCTTCCTTGTGGGAGAAGGAGCCAGACGTTTGCCTTTTCAGAAAAAGGCTCTGCCGAGAGCGAGCACCGTGACATGCTGAGTCTCTGGGAAAGCAGAGATACCCAGTGCTGTTGTGCCTGTGGATAGGCTGCAGGGGGACGGTGAAGACCAGCAAGATCTTTCAGGGCTGGCACCTTCCTTGTGGGAGAAGGAGCCAGACGTTTGCCTTTTCAGAAAAAGTTTCTGCCGAGAACGAGCACCGTGACATGCTGAGACTCTGGGAAAGCAGAGATCCCCAGTGCTGTTGTGCTTGTGCATAGGCTGCAGGGGGATGGTGAAGACCAGCAAGAGCTTTCAGGGCTGGCACCTTCCTTGTGGGAGAAGGAGCCAGACGTTTGCCTTTTCAGAAAAAGTTTCTGCCGAGAACGAGCACCGTGACATGCTGAGTCTCTGGGAAAGCAGAGATCCCCAGTGCTGTTGTGCTTGTGGATAGGCTGCAGGGGGATGGTGAAGACCAGCAAGAGCTTTCAGGGCTGGCACCTTCCTTGTGGGAGAAGGAGCCAGACGTTTGCCTTTTCAGAAAAAATTTATGCCGAGAACGAGCACCCTGACATGCTGAGTCTCTGGGAAAGCAGAGATACCCAGTGCTGTTGAGGCTAAAGATAGGCTGCAGAGGGATAGTGAAGACCAGCAAGATCTTTCAGGGCTGGCACCTTCCTTGTGGGAGAAGGAGCCAGACGTTTGCCTTTTCAGAAAAAGTTTCTGCCGAGAACGAGCACCGTGACATGCTGAGTCTCTGGGAAAGCAGAGATCCCCAGTGCTGTTGCGGCTAAAGATAGGCTGCAGCGGGATAGTGAAGACCAGCAAGAGCTTTCAGGGCTGTCACCTTCCTTGTGGGAGAAGGAGCCAGACGTTTGCCTTTTCAGAAAAAGTTTCTGCCGAGAACGAGCACCGTGACATGCTGAGTCTCTGGGAAAGCAGAGATCCCCAGTGCTGTTGTGCCAGTGGATAGGCTGCAGGGGGACGCTGAAGACCAGCAAGATCTTTCAGGGCTGGCACCTTCCTTGTGAGAGAAGGAGCCAGACGTTTGCCTTTTCAGAAAAAGTTTCTGCCGAGAACGAGCACCGTGACATGCTGAGTCTCTGGGAAAGCAGAGATGCCCAGTGCTGTTGTGCCTGTGGATAGGCTGCAGAGGGATAGTGAAGACCAGCAAGATCTTTCAGGGCTGGCACCTTCCTTGTGGGAGAAGGAGCCAGACGTTTGCCTTTTCAGAAAAAGTTTCTGCCGAGAACGAGCACCGTGACATGCTGAGTCTCTGGGAAAGCAGAGATCCCCAGTGCTGTTGCGGCTAAAGATAGGCTGCAGAGGGATAGTGAAGACCAGCAAGATCTTTCAGGGCTGGCACCTTCCTTGTGGGAGAAGGAGCCAGACGTTTGCCTTTTCAGAAAAAGTTTCTGCCGAGAACGAGCACCGTGACATGCTGAGTCTCTGGGAAAGCAGAGATCCCCAGTGCTGTTGCGGCTAAAGATAGGCTGCAGAGGGATAGTGAAGACCAGCAAGATCTTTCAGGGCTGGCACCTTCCTTGTGGGAGAAGGAGCCAGACGTTTGCCTTTTCAGAAAAAGGCTCTGCCGAGAGCGAGCACCGTGACATGCTGAGTCTCTGGGAAAGCAGAGATACCCAGTGCTGTTGTGCCTGTGGATAGGCTGCAGGGGGACGGTGAAGACCAGCAAGATCTTTCAGGGCTGGCACCTTCCTTGTGGGAGAAGGAGCCAGACGTTTGCCTTTTCAGAAAAAGTTTCTGCCGAGAACGAGCACCGTGACATGCTGAGACTCTGGGAAAGCAGAGATCCCCAGTGCTGTTGTGCTTGTGCATAGGCTGCAGGGGGATGGTGAAGACCAGCAAGAGCTTTCAGGGCTGGCACCTTCCTTGTGGGAGAAGGAGCCAGACGTTTGCCTTTTCAGAAAAAGTTTCTGCCGAGAACGAGCACCGTGACATGCTGAGTCTCTGGGAAAGCAGAGATCCCCAGTGCTGTTGTGCTTGTGGATAGGCTGCAGGGGGATGGTGAAGACCAGCAAGAGCTTTCAGGGCTGGCACCTTCCTTGTGGGAGAAGGAGCCAGACGTTTGCCTTTTCAGAAAAAGTTTCTGCCGAGAACGAGCACCGTGACATGCTGAGTCTCTGGGAAAGCAGAGATACCCAGTGCTGTTGCGGCTAAAGATAGGCTGCAGAGGGATAGTGAAGACCAGCAAGATCTTTCAGGGCTGGCACCTTCCTTGTGGGAGAAGGAGCCAGACGTTTGCCTTTTCAGAAAAAGTTTCTGCCGAGAACGAGCACCGTGACATGCTGAGTCTCTGGGAAAGCAGAGATCCCCAGTGCTGTTGCGGCTAAAGATAGGCTGCAGCGGGATAGTGAAGACCAGCAAGAGCTTTCAGGGCTGTCACCTTCCTTGTGGGAGAAGGAGCCAGACGTTTGCCTTTTCAGAAAAAGTTTCTGCCGAGAACGAGCACCGTGACATGCTGAGTCTCTGGGAAAGCAGAGATCCCCAGTGCTGTTGTGCCAGTGGATAGGCTGCAGGGGGACGCTGAAGACCAGCAAGATCTTTCAGGGCTGGCACCTTCCTTGTGAGAGAAGGAGCCAGACGTTTGCCTTTTCAGAAAAAGTTTCTGCCGAGAACGAGCACCGTGACATGCTGAGTCTCTGGGAAAGCAGAGATGCCCAGTGCTGTTGTGCCTGTGGATAGGCTGCAGAGGGATAGTGAAGACCAGCAAGATCTTTCAGGGCTGGCACCTTCCTTGTGGGAGAAGGAGCCAGACGTTTGCCTTTTCAGAAAAAGTTTCTGCCGAGAACGAGCACCGTGACATGCTGAGTCTCTGGGAAAGCAGAGATCCCCAGTGCTGTTGGGGCTAAAGATAGGCTGCAGAGGGATAGTGAAGACCAGCAAGATCTTTCAGGGCTGGCACCTTCCTTGTGGGAGAAGGAGCCAGACGTTTGCCTTTTCAGAAAAAGTTTCTGCCGAGAACGAGCACCGTGACATGCTGAGTCTCTGGGAAAGCAGAGATTCCCAGTGCTGTTGCGGCTAAAGATAGGCTGCAGAGGGATAGTGAAGACCAGCAAGATCTTTCAGGGCTGGCACCTTCCTTGTGGGAGAAGGAGCCAGACGTTTGCCTTTTCAGAAAAAGTTTCTGCCGAGAACGAGCACCGTGACATGCTGAGTCTCTGGGAAAGCAGAGATCCCCAGTGCTGTTGCGGCTAAAGATAGGCTGCAGCGGGATAGTGAAGACCAGCAAGAGCTTTCAGGGCTGTCACCTTCCTTGTGGGAGAAGGAGCCAGACGTTTGCCTTTTCAGAAAAAGTTTCTGCCGAGAACGAGCACCGTGACATGCTGAGTCTCTGGGAAAGCAGAGATCCCCAGTGCTGTTGTGCCTGTGGATAGGCTGCAGGGGGACGCTGAAGACCAGCAAGATCTTTCAGGGCTGGCACCTTCCTTGTGAGAGAAGGAGCCAGACGTTTGCCTTTTCAGAAAAAGTTTCTGCCGAGAACGAGCACCGTGACATGCTGAGTCTCTGGGAAAGCAGAGATGCCCAGTGCTGTTGTGCCTGTGGATAGGCTGCAGAGGGATAGTGAAGACCAGCAAGATCTTTCAGGGCTGGCACCTTCCTTGTGGGAGAAGGAGCCAGACGTTTGCCTTTTCAGAAAAAGTTTCTGCCGAGAACGAGCACCGTGACATGCTGAGTCTCTGGGAAAGCAGAGATCCCCAGTGCTGTTGCGGCTAAAGATAGGCTGCAGAGGGATAGTGAAGACCAGCAAGATCTTTCAGGGCTGGCACCTTCCTTGTGGGAGAAGGAGCCAGACGTTTGCCTTTTCAGAAAAAGTTTCTGCCGAGAACGAGCACCGTGACATGCTGAGTCTCTGGGAAAGCAGAGATCCCCAGTGCTGTTGCGGCTAAAGATAGGCTGCAGAGGGATAGTGAAGACCAGCAAGATCTTTCAGGGCTGGCACCTTCCTTGTGGGAGAAGGAGCCAGACGTTTGCCTTTTCAGAAAAAGGCTCTGCCGAGAGCGAGCACCGTGACATGCTGAGTCTCTGGGAAAGCAGAGATCCCCAGTGCTGTTGTGCCTGTGGATAGGCTGCAGGGGGACGGTGAAGACCAGCAAGATCTTTCAGGGCTGGCACCTTCCTTGTGGGAGAAGGAGCCAGACGTTTGCCTTTTCAGAAAAAGTTTCTGCCGAGAACGAGCACCGTGACATGCTGAGTCTCTGGGAAAGCAGAGATCCCCAGTGCTGTTGTGCTTGTGGATAGGCTGCAGGGGGATGGTGAAGACCAGCAAGAGCTTTCAGGGCTGGCACCTTCCTTGTGGGAGAAGGAGCCAGACGTTTGCCTTTTCAGAAAAAGTTTCTGCCGAGAACGAGCACCGTGACATGCTGAGTCTCTGGGAAAGCAGAGATCCCCAGTGCTGTTGCGGCTAAAGATAGGCTGCAGAGGGATAGTGAAGACCTGCAAGAGCTTTCAGGGCTGTCACCTTCCTTGTGGGAGAAGGAGCCAGACGTTTGCCTTTTCAGAAAAAGTTTCTGCCGAGAACGAGCACCGTGACATGCTGAGTCTCTGGGAAAGCAGAGATCCCCAGTGCTGTTGTGCTTGTGGATAGGCTGCAGGGGGATGGTGAAGACCAGCAAGAGCTTTCAGGGCTGGCACCTTCCTTGTGGGAGAAGGAGCCAGACGTTTGCCTTTTCAGAAAAAGTTTCTGCCGAGAACGAGCACCGTGACATGCTGAGTCTCTGGGAAAGCAGAGATCCCCAGTGCTGTTGCGGCTAAAGATAGGCTGCAGAGGGATAGTGAAGACCTGCAAGAGCTTTCAGGGCTGTCACCTTCCTTGTGGGAGAAGGAGCCAGACGTTTGCCTTTTCAGAAAAAGTTTCTGCCGAGAACGAGCACCGTGACATGCTGAGTCTCTGGGAAAGCAGAGATGCCCAGTGCTGTTGTGCCTGTGGATAGGCTGCAGAGGGATAGTGAAGACCAGCAAGATCTTTCAGGGCTGGCACCTTCCTTGTGGGAGAAGGAGCCAGATGTTTGCCTTTTCAGAAAAACTTTCGGCCGAGAACGAGCACCGTGACATGCTGAGTCTCTGGGAAAGCAGAGATCCCCAGTGCTGTTGCGGCTAAAGATAGGCTGCAGAGGGATAGTGAAGACCAGCAAGATCTTTCAGGGCTGGCACCTTCCTTGTGGGAGAAGGAGCCAGACGTTTGCCTTTTCAGAAAAAGGCTCTGCCGAGAGCGAGCACCGTGACATGCTGAGTCTCTGGGAAAGCAGAGATCCCCAGTGCTGTTGTGCCTGTGGATAGGCTGCAGGGGGACGGTGAAGACCAGCAAGATCTTTCAGGGCTGGCACCTTCCTTGTGGGAGAAGGAGCCAGACGTTTGCCTTTTCAGAAAAAGTTTCTGCCGAGAACGAGCACCGTGACATGCTGAGTCTCTGGGAAAGCAGAGATCCCCAGTGCTGTTGTGCTTGTGGATAGGCTGCAGGGGGATGGTGAAGACCAGCAAGAGCTTTCAGGGCTGGCACCTTCCTTGTGGGAGAAGGAGCCAGACGTTTGCCTTTTCAGAAAAAGGCTCTGCCGAGAGCGAGCACCATGAGATGCTGAGTCTCTGGGAAAGCAGAGATCCCCAGTGCTGTTGCGGCTAAAGATAGGCTGCAGAGGGATAGTGAAGACCTGCAAGAGCTTTCAGGGCTGTCACCTTCCTTGTGGGAGAAGGAGCCAGACGTTTGCCTTTTCAGAAAAAGTTTCTGCCGAGAACGAGCACCGTGACATGCTGAGTCTCTGGGAAAGCAGAGATCCCCAGTGCTGTTGCGGCTAAAGATAGGCTGCAGAGGGATAGTGAAGACCTGCAAGAGCTTTCAGGGCTGGCACCTTCCTTGTGGGAGAAGGAGCCAGACGTTTGCCTTTTCAGAAAAAGTTTCTGCCGAGAACGAGCACCGTGACATGCTGAGTCTCTGGGAAAGCAGAGATCCCCAGTGCTGTTGCGGCTAAAGATAGGCTGCAGAGGGATAGTGAAGACCTGCAAGAGCTTTCAGGGCTGTCACCTTCCTTGTGGGAGAAGGAGCCAGACGTTTGCCTTTACAGAAAAAGTTTCTGCCGAGAACGAGCACCGTGACATGCTGAGTCTCTGGGAAAGCAGAGATCCCCAGTGCTGTTGTGCCAGTGGATAGGCTGCAGGGGGACGCTGAAGACCAGCAAGATCTTTCAGGGCTGGCACCTTCCTTGTGGGAGAAGGAGCCAGACGTTTGCCTTTTCAGAAAAATTTTCGGCCGAGAACGAGCACCGTGACATGCTGAGTCTCTGGGAAAGCAGAGATCCCCAGTGCTGTTGCGGCTAAAGATAGGCTGCAGAGGGATAGTGAAGACCAGCAAGATCTTTCAGGGCTGGCACCTTCCTTGTGGGAGAAGGAGCCAGACGTTTGCCTTTTCAGAAAAAGGCTCTGCCGAGAGCGAGCACCGTGACATGCTGAGTCTCTGGGAAAGCAGAGATACCCAGTGCTGTTGTGCCTGTGGATAGGCTGCAGGGGGACGGTGAAGACCAGCAAGATCTTTCAGGGCTGGCACCTTCCTTGTGGGAGAAGGAGCCAGACGTTTGCCTTTTCAGAAAAAGTTTCTGCCGAGAACGAGCACCGTGACATGCTGAGACTCTGGGAAAGCAGAGATCCCCAGTGCTGTTGTGCTTGTGCATAGGCTGCAGGGGGATGGTGAAGACCAGCAAGAGCTTTCAGGGCTGGCACCTTCCTTGTGGGAGAAGGAGCCAGACGTTTGCCTTTTCAGAAAAAGTTTCTGCCGAGAACGAGCACCGTGACATGCTGAGTCTCTGGGAAAGCAGAGATCCCCAGTGCTGTTGTGCTTGTGGATAGGCTGCAGGGGGATGGTGAAGACCAGCAAGAGCTTTCAGGGCTGGCACCTTCCTTGTGGGAGAAGGAGCCAGACGTTTGCCTTTTCAGAAAAAGTTTCTGCCGAGAACGAGCACCGTGACATGCTGAGTCTCTGGGAAAGCAGAGATTCCCAGTGCTGTTGCGGCTAAAGATAGGCTGCAGAGGGATAGTGAAGACCAGCAAGATCTTTCAGGGCTGGCACCTTCCTTGTGGGAGAAGGAGCCAGACGTTTGCCTTTTCAGAAAAAGTTTCTGCCGAGAACGAGCACCGTGACATGCTGAGTCTCTGGGAAAGCAGAGATCCCCAGTGCTGTTGCGGCTAAAGATAGGCTGCAGAGGGATAGTGAAGACCAGCAAGAGCTTTCAGGGCTGTCACCTTCCTTGTGGGAGAAGGAGCCAGACGTTTGCCTTTTCAGAAAAAGTTTCTGCCGAGAACGAGCACCGTGACATGCTGAGTCTCTGGGAAAGCAGAGATCCCCAGTGCTGTTGTGCCAGTGGATAGGCTGCAGGGGGACGCTGAAGACCAGCAAGATCTTTCAGGGCTGGCACCTTCCTTGTGGGAGAAGGAGCCAGACGTTTGCCTTTTCAGAAAAAGTTTCTGCCGAGAACGAGCACCGTGACATGCTGAGTCTCTGGGAAAGCAGAGATGCCCAGTGCTGTTGTGCCTGTGGATAGGCTGCAGAGGGATAGTGAAGACCAGCAAGATCTTTCAGGGCTGGCACCTTCCTTGTGGGAGAAGGAGCCAGACGTTTGCCTTTTCAGAAAAAGTTTCTGCCGAGAACGAGCACCGTGACATGCTGAGTCTCTGGGAAAGCAGAGATCCCCAGTGCTGTTGGGGCTAAAGATAGGCTGCAGAGGGATAGTGAAGACCAGCAAGATCTTTCAGGGCTGGCACCTTCCTTGTGGGAGAAGGAGCCAGACGTTTGCCTTTTCAGAAAAAGTTTCTGCCGAGAACGAGCACCGTGACATGCTGAGTCTCTGGGAAAGCAGAGATCCCCAGTGCTGTTGCGGCTAAAGATAGGCTGCAGAGGGATAGTGAAGACCAGCAAGATCTTTCAGGGCTGGCACCTTCCTTGTGGGAGAAGGAGCCAGACGTTTGCCTTTTCAGAAAAAGGCTCTGCCGAGAGCGAGCACCGTGACATGCTGAGTCTCTGGGAAAGCAGAGATCCCCAGTGCTGTTGTGCCTGTGGATAGGCTGCAGGGGGACGGTGAAGACCAGCAAGATCTTTCAGGGCTGGCACCTTCCTTGTGGGAGAAGGAGCCAGACGTTTGCCTTTTCAGAAAAAGTTTCTGCCGAGAACGAGCACCGTGACATGCTGAGTCTCTGGGAAAGCAGAGATCCCCAGTGCTGTTGTGCTTGTGGATAGGCTGCAGGGGGATGGTGAAGACCAGCAAGAGCTTTCAGGGCTGGCACCTTCCTTGTGGGAGAAGGAGCCAGACGTTTGCCTTTTCAGAAAAAGTTTCTGCCGAGAACGAGCACCGTGACATGCTGAGTCTCTGGGAAAGCAGAGATCCCCAGTGCTGTTGCGGCTAAAGATAGGCTGCAGAGGGATAGTGAAGACCTGCAAGAGCTTTCAGGGCTGTCACCTTCCTTGTGGGAGAAGGAGCCAGACGTTTGCCTTTTCAGAAAAAGTTTCTGCCGAGAACGAGCACCGTGACATGCTGAGTCTCTGGGAAAGCAGAGATCCCCAGTGCTGTTGTGCCAGTGGATAGGCTGCAGGGGGACGCTGAAGACCAGCAAGATCTTTCAGGGCTGGCACCTTCCTTGTGGGAGAAGGAGCCAGACGTTTGCCTTTTCAGAAAAATTTTCGGCCGAGAACGAGCACCGTGACATGCTGAGTCTCTGGGAAAGCAGAGATCCCCAGTGCTGTTGCGGCTAAAGATAGGCTGCAGAGGGATAGTGAAGACCAGCAAGATCTTTCAGGGCTGGCACCTTCCTTGTGGGAGAAGGAGCCAGACGTTTGCCTTTTCAGAAAAAGGCTCTGCCGAGAGCGAGCACCGTGACATGCTGAGTCTCTGGGAAAGCAGAGATACCCAGTGCTGTTGTGCCTGTGCATAGGCTGCAGGGGGACGGTGAAGACCAGCAAGATCTTTCAGGGCTGGCACCTTCCTTGTGGGAGAAGGAGCCAGACGTTTGCCTTTTCAGAAAAAGTTTCTGCCGAGAACGAGCACCGTGACATGCTGAGTCTCTGGGAAAGCAGAGATCCCCAGTGCTGTTGTGCTTGTGGATAGGCTGCAGGGGGATGGTGAAGACCAGCAAGAGCTTTCAGGGCTGGCACCTTCCTTGTGGGAGAAGGAGCCAGACGTTTGCCTTTTCAGAAAAAGTTTCTGCCGAGAACGAGCACCGTGACATGCTGAGTCTCTGGGAAAGCAGAGATCCCCAGTGCTGTTGTGCCAGTGGATAGGCTGCAGGGGGACGCTGAAGACCAGCAAGATCTTTCAGGGCTGGCACCTTCCTTGTGAGAGAAGGAGCCAGACGTTTGCCTTTTCAGAAAAAGTTTCTGCTGAGAACGAGCACCGTGACATGCTGAGTCTCTGGGAAAGCAGAGATCCCCAGTGCTGTTGTGCCTGTGGATAGGCTGCAGAGGGATAGTGAAGACCAGCAAGATCTTTCAGGGCTGGCACCTTCCTTGTGGGAGAAGGAGCCAGACGTTTGCCTTTTCAGAAAAAGTTTCTGCCGAGAACGAGCACCGTGACATGCTGAGTCTCTGGGAAAGCAGAGATCCCCAGTGCTGTTGCGGCTAAAGATAGGCTGCAGAGGGATAGTGAAGACCTGCAAGAGCTTTCAGGGCTGGCACCTTCCTTGTGGGAGAAGGAGCCAGACGTTTGCCTTTTCAGAAAAAGTTTCTGCCGAGAGCGAGCACCGTGACATGCTGAGTCTCTGGGAAAGCAGAGATCCCCAGTGCTGTTGTGCCTGTGGATAGGCTGCAGGGGGACGGTGAAGACCAGCAAGATCTTTCAGGGCTGGCACCTTCCTTGTGGGAGAAGGAGCCAGACGTTTGCCTTTTCAGAAAAAGTTTCTGCCGAGAACGAGCACCGTGACATGCTGAGTCTCTGGGAAAGCAGAGATCCCCAGTGCTGTTGCGGCTAAAGATAGGCTGCAGAGGGATAGTGAAGACCAGCAAGATCTTTCAGGGCTGGCACCTTCCTTGTGGGAGAAGGAGCCAGACGTTTGCCTTTTCAGAAAAAGTTTCTGCCGAGAACGAGCACCGTGACATGCTGAGTCTCTGGGAAAGCAGAGATCCCCAGTGCTGTTGTGCTTGTGGATAGGCTGCAGGGGGATGGTGAAGACCAGCAAGAGCTTTCAGGGCTGGCACCTTCCTTGTGGGAGAAGGAGCCAGACGTTTGCCTTTTCAGAAAAAGTTTCTGCCGAGAACGAGCACCGTGACATGCTGAGTCTCTGGGAAAGCAGAGATTCCCAGTGCTGTTGCGGCTAAAGATAGGCTGCAGAGGGATAGTGAAGACCAGCAAGATCTTTCAGGGCTGGCACCTTCCTTGTGGGAGAAGGAGCCAGACGTTTGCCTTTTCAGAAAAAGTTTCTGCCGAGAACGAGCACCGTGACATGCTGAGTCTCTGGGAAAGCAGAGATCCCCAGTGCTGTTGCGGCTAAAGATAGGCTGCAGAGGGATAGTGAAGACCAGCAAGAGCTTTCAGGGCTGTCACCTTCCTTGTGGGAGAAGGAGCCAGACGTTTGCCTTTTCAGAAAAAGTTTCTGCCGAGAACGAGCACCGTGACATGCTGAGTCTCTGGGAAAGCAGAGATCCCCAGTGCTGTTGTGCCAGTTGATAGGCTGCAGGGGGACGCTGAAGACCAGCAAGATCTTTCAGGGCTGGCACCTTCCTTGTGAGAGAAGGAGCCAGACGTTTGCCTTTTCAGAAAAAGTTTCTGCCGAGAACGAGCACCGTGACATGCTGAGTCTCTGGGAAAGCAGAGATCCCCAGTGCTGTTGTGCCTGTGGATAGGCTGCAGAGGGATAGTGAAGACCAGCAAGATCTTTCAGGGCTGGCACCTTCCTTCTGGGAGAAGGAGCCAGACGTTTGCCTTTTCAGAAAAAGTTTCTGCCGAGAACGAGCACCGTGACATGCTGAGTCTCTGGGAAAGCAGAGATCCCCAGTGCTGTTGTGCCTGTGGATAGGCTGCAGGGGGACGGTGAAGACCAGCAAGATCTTTCAGGGCTGGCACCTTCCTTGTGGGAGAAGGAGCCAGACGTTTGCCTTTTCAGAAAAAGTTTCTGCCGAGAACGAGCACCATGAGATGCTGAGTCTCTGGGAAAGCAGAGATCCCCAGTGCTGTTGTGCTTGTGGATAGGCTGCAGGGGGATGGTGAAGACCAGCAAGAGCTTTCAGGGCTGGCACCTTCCTTGTGGGAGAAGGAGCCAGACGTTTGCCTTTTCAGAAAAACTTTCGGCCGAGAACGAGCACCGTGACATGCTGAGTCTCTGGGAAAGCAGAGATCCCCAGTGCTGTTGCGGCTAAAGATAGGCTGCAGAGGGATAGTGAAGACCAGCAAGATCTTTCAGGGCTGGCACCTTCCTTGTGGGAGAAGGAGCCAGACGTTTGCCTTTTCAGAAAAAGGCTCTGCCGAGAGCGAGCACCGTGACATGCTGAGTCTCTGGGAAAGCAGAGATCCCCAGTGCTGTTGTGCCTGTGGATAGGCTGCAGGGGGACGCTGAAGACCAGCAAGAGCTTTCAGGGCTGGCACCTTCCTTGTGGGAGAAGGAGCCAGACGTTTGCCTTTTCAGAAAAAGTTTCTGCCGAGAACGAGCACCGTGACATGCTGAGTCTCTGGGAAAGCAGAGATCCCCAGTGCTGTTGTGCTTGTGGATAGGCTGCAGGGGGATGGGGAAGACCAGCAAGAGCTTTCAGGGCTGGCACCTTCCTTGTGGGAGAAGGAGCCAGACGTTTGCCTTTTCAGAAAAAGTTTCTGCCGAGAACGAGCACCGTGACATGCTGAGTCTCTGGGAAAGCAGAGATCCCCAGAGCTGTTGCGGCTAAAGATAGGCTGCAGAGGGATAGTGAAGACCAGCAAGATCTTTCAGGGCTGGCACCTTCCTTGTGGGAGAAGGAGCCAGACGTTTGCCTTTTCAGAAAAAGTTTCTGCCGAGAACGAGCACCGTGACATGCTGAGTCTCTGGGAAAGCAGAGATCCCCAGTGCTGTTGCGGCTAAAGATAGGCTGCAGAGGGATAGTGAAGACCTGCAAGAGCTTTCAGGGCTGTCACCTTCCTTGTGGGAGAAGGAGCCAGACGTTTGCCTTTTCAGAAAAAGTTTCTGCCGAGAACGAGCACCGTGACATGCTGAGTCTCTGGGAAAGCAGAGATCCCCAGTGCTGTTGTGCCAGTGGATAGGCTGCAGGGGGACGCTGAAGACCAGCAAGATCTTTCAGGGCTGGCACCTTCCTTGTGAGAGAAGGAGCCAGACGTTTGCCTTTTCAGAAAAAGTTTCTGCCGAGAACGAGCACCGTGACATGCTGAGTCTCTGGGAAAGCAGAGATCCCCAGTGCTGTTGTGCCTGTGGATAGGCTGCAGAGGGATAGTGAAGACCAGCAAGATCTTTCAGGGCTGGCACCTTCCTTGTGGGAGAAGGAGCCAGACGTTTGCCTTTTCAGAAAAAGTTTCTGCCGAGAACGAGCACCGTGACATGCTGAGTCTCTGGGAAAGCAGAGATCCCCAGTGCTGTTGTGCCTGTGGATAGGCTGCAGGGGGACGGTGAAGACCAGCAAGATCTTTCAGGGCTGGCACCTTCCTTGTGGGAGAAGGAGCCAGACGTTTGCCTTTTCAGAAAAAGTTTCTGCCGAGAACGAGCACCATGAGATGCTGAGTCTCTGGGAAAGCAGAGATCCCCAGTGCTGTTGTGCTTGTGGATAGGCTGCAGGGGGATGGTGAAGACCAGCAAGAGCTTTCAGGGCTGGCACCTTCCTTGTGGGAGAAGGAGCCAGACGTTTGCCTTTTCAGAAAAACTTTCGGCCGAGAACGAGCACCGTGACATGCTGAGTCTCTGGGAAAGCAGAGATCCCCAGTGCTGTTGCGGCTAAAGATAGGCTGCAGAGGGATAGTGAAGACCAGCAAGAGCTTTCAGGGCTGGCACCTTCCTTGTGGGAGAAGGAGCCAGACGTTTGCCTTTTCAGAAAAAGTTTCTGCCGAGAACGAGCACCGTGACATGCTGAGTCTCTGGGAAAGCAGAGATCCCCAGTGCTGTTGCGGCTAAAGATAGGCTGCAGAGGGATAGTGAAGACCAGCAAGAGCTTTCAGGGCTGGCACCTTCCTTGTGGGAGAAGGAGCCAGACGTTTGCCTTTTCAGAAAAAGGCTCTGCCGAGAGCGAGCACCATTGGATGCTGAGTCTCTGGGAAAGCAGAGATCCCCAGTGCTGTTGCGGCTAAAGATAGGCTGCAGAGGGATAGTGAAGACCTGCAAGAGCTTTCAGGGCTGTCACCTTCCTTGTGGGAGAAGGAGCCAGACGTTTGCCTTTTCAGAAAAACTTTCGGCCGAGAACGAGCACCGTGACATGCTGAGTCTCTGGGAAAGCAGAGATCCCCAGTGCTGTTGCGGCTAAAGATAGGCTGCAGAGGGATAGTGAAGACCAGCAAGATCTTTCAGGGCTGGCACCTTCCTTGTGGGAGAAGGAGCCAGACGTTTGCCTTTTCAGAAAAAGGCTCTGCCGAGAGCGAGCACCGTGACATGCTGAGTCTCTGGGAAAGCAGAGATCCCCAGTGCTGTTGTGCCTGTGGATAGGCTGCAGGGGGACGGTGAAGACCAGCAAGATCTTTCAGGGCTGGCACCTTCCTTGTGGGAGAAGGAGCCAGACGTTTGCCTTTTCAGAAAAAGTTTCTGCCGAGAACGAGCACCGTGACATGCTGAGTCTCTGGGAAAGCAGAGATCCCCAGTGCTGTTGTGCTTGTGGATAGGCTGCAGGGGGATGGTGAAGACCAGCAAGAGCTTTCAGGGCTGGCACCTTCCTTGTGAGAGAAGGAGCCAGACGTTTGCCTTTTCAGAAAAAGTTTCTGCCGAGAACGAGCACCGTGACATGCTGAGTCTCTGGGAAAGCAGAGATCCCCAGTGCTGTTGTGCCTGTGGATAGGCTGCAGAGGGATAGTGAAGACCAGCAAGATCTTTCAGGGCTGGCACCTTCCTTCTGGGAGAAGGAGCCAGACGTTTGCCTTTTCAGAAAAAGTTTCTGCCGAGAACGAGCACCGTGACATGCTGAGTCTCTGGGAAAGCAGAGATCCCCAGTGCTGTTGCGGCTAAAGATAGGCTGCAGAGGGATAGTGAAGACCAGCAAGAGCTTTCAGGGCTGTCACCTTCCTTGTGGGAGAAGGAGCCAGACGTTTGCCTTTTCAGAAAAAGTTTCTGCCGAGAACGAGCACCGTGACATGCTGAGTCTCTGGGAAAGCAGAGATCCCCAGTGCTGTTGTGCCTGTGGATAGGCTGCAGAGGGATAGTGAAGACCAGCAAGATCTTTCAGGGCTGGCACCTTCCTTGTGGGAGAAGGAGCCAGACGTTTGCCTTTTCAGAAAAAGGCTCTGCCGAGAGCGAGCACCGTGACATGCTGAGTCTCTGGGAAAGCAGAGATCCCCAGTGCTGTTGTGCCTGTGGATAGGCTGCAGGGGGACGGTGAAGACCAGCAAGATCTTTCAGGGCTGGCACCTTCCTTGTGGGAGAAGGAGCCAGACGTTTGCCTTTTCAGAAAAAGTTTCTGCCGAGAACGAGCACCGTGACATGCTGAGTCTCTGGGAAAGCAGAGATCCCCAGTGCTGTTGCGGCTAAAGATAGGCTGCAGAGGGATAGTGAAGACCAGCAAGATCTTTCAGGGCTGGCACCTTCCTTGTGGGGGAAGGAGCCAGACGTTTGCCTTTTCAGAAAAAGGCTCTGCCGAGAGCGAGCACCGTGACATGCTGAGTCTCTGGGAAAGCAGAGATCCCCAGTGCTGTTGTGCCTGTGGATAGGCTGCAGGGGGACGGTGAAGACCAGCAAGATCTTTCAGGGCTGGCACCTTCCTTGTGGGAGAAGGAGCCAGACGTTTGCCTTTTCAGAAAAAGTTTCTGCCGAGAACGAGCACCGTGACATGCTGAGTCTCTGGGAAAGCAGAGATCCCCAGTGCTGTTGTGCTTGTGGATAGGCTGCAGGGGGATGGTGAAGACCAGCAAGAGCTTTCAGGGCTGGCACCTTCCTTGTGAGAGAAGGAGCCAGACGTTTGCCTTTTCAGAAAAAGTTTCTGCCGAGAACGAGCACCGTGACATGCTGAGTCTCTGGGAAAGCAGAGATCCCCAGTGCTGTTGTGCCTGTGGATAGGCTGCAGAGGGATAGTGAAGACCAGCAAGATCTTTCAGGGCTGGCACCTTCCTTCTGGGAGAAGGAGCCAGACGTTTGCCTTTTCAGAAAAAGTTTCTGCCGAGAACGAGCACCGTGACATGCTGAGTCTCTGGGAAAGCAGAGATCCCCAGTGCTGTTGCGGCTAAAGATAGGCTGCAGAGGGATAGTGAAGACCAGCAAGATCTTTCAGGGCTGGCACCTTCCTTGTGGGAGAAGGAGCCAGACGTTTGCCTTTTCAGAAAAAGTTTCTGCCGAGAACGAGCACCATGAGATGCTGAGTCTCTGGGAAAGCAGAGATCCCCAGTGCTGTTGTGCTTGTGGATAGACTGCAGGGGGATGGTGAAGACCAGCAAGAGCTTTCAGGGCTGGCACCTTCCTTGTGGGAGAAGGAGCCAGACGTTTGCCTTTTCAGAAAAACTTTCTGCCGAGAACGAGCACCGTGACATGCTGAGTCTCTGGGAAAGCAGAGATCCCCAGTGCTGTTGCGGCTAAAGATAGGCTGCAGAGGGATAGTGAAGACCAGCAAGAGCTTTCAGGGCTGTCACCTTCCTTGTGGGAGAAGGAGCCAGACGTTTGCCTTTTCAGAAAAAGTTTCTGCCGAGAACGAGCACCGTGACATGCTGAGTCTCTGGGAAAGCAGAGATCCCCAGTGCTGTTGTGCCTGTGGATAGGCTGCAGAGGGATAGTGAAGACCAGCAAGATCTTTCAGGGCTGGCACCTTCCTTGTGGGAGAAGGAGCCAGACGTTTGCCTTTTCAGAAAAACTTTCGGCCGAGAACGAGCACCGTGACATGCTGAGTCTCTGGGAAAGCAGAGATCCCCAGTGCTGTTGCGGCTAAAGATAGGCTGCAGAGGGATAGTGAAGACCAGCAAGATCTTTCAGGGCTGGCACCTTCCTTGTGGGAGAAGGAGCCAGACGTTTGCCTTTTCAGAAAAAGGCTCTGCCGAGAGCGAGCACCGTGACATGCTGAGTCTCTGGGAAAGCAGAGATCCCCAGTGCTGTTGTGCCTGTGGATAGGCTGCAGGGGGACGGTGAAGACCAGCAAGATCTTTCAGGGCTGGCACCTTCCTTGTGGGAGAAGGAGCCAGACGTTTGCCTTTTCAGAAAAAGTTTCTGCCGAGAACGAGCACCGTGACATGCTGAGTCTCTGGGAAAGCAGAGATCCCCAGTGCTGTTGCGGCTAAAGATAGGCTGCAGAGGGATAGTGAAGACCAGCAAGATCTTTCAGGGCTGGCACCTTCCTTGTGGGAGAAGGAGCCAGACGTTTGCCTTTTCAGAAAAAGGCTCTGCCGAGAGCGAGCACCGTGACATGCTGAGTCTCTGGGAAAGCAGAGATCCCCAGTGCTGTTGTGCCTGTGGATAGGCTGCAGGGGGACGGTGAAGACCAGCAAGATCTTTCAGGGCTGGCACCTTCCTTGTGGGAGAAGGAGCCAGACGTTTGCCTTTTCAGAAAAAGTTTCTGCCGAGAACGAGCACCGTGACATGCTGAGTCTCTGGGAAAGCAGAGATCCCCAGTGCTGTTGTGCCTGTGGATAGGCTGCAGAGGGATAGTGAAGACCAGCAAGATCTTTCAGGGCTGGCACCTTCCTTCTGGGAGAAGGAGCCAGACGTTTGCCTTTTCAGAAAAAGTTTCTGCCGAGAACGAGCACCGTGACATGCTGAGTCTCTGGGAAAGCAGAGATCCCCAGTGCTGTTGTGCCTGTGGATAGGCTGCAGAGGGATAGTGAAGACCAGCAAGATCTTTCAGGGCTGGCACCTTCCTTCTGGGAGAAGGAGCCAGACGTTTGCCTTTTCAGAAAAAGTTTCTGCCGAGAACGAGCACCGTGACATGCTGAGTCTCTGGGAAAGCAGAGATCCCCAGTGCTGTTGTGCCTGTGGATAGGCTGCAGGGGGACGGTGAAGACCAGCAAGATCTTTCAGGGCTGGCACCTTCCTTGTGGGAGAAGGAGCCAGACGTTTGCCTTTTCAGAAAAAGTTTCTGCCGAGAACGAGCACCATGAGATGCTGAGTCTCTGGGAAAGCAGAGATCCCCAGTGCTGTTGTGCTTGTGGATAGGCTGCAGGGGGATGGTGAAGACCAGCAAGAGCTTTCAGGGCTGGCACCTTCCTTGTGGGAGAAGGAGCCAGACGTTTGCCTTTTCAGAAAAAGTTTCTGCCGAGAACGAGCACCGTGACATGCTGAGTCTCTGGGAAAGCAGAGATCCCCAGTGCTGTTGCGGCTAAAGATAGGCTGCAGAGGGATAGTGAAGACCAGCAAGATCTTTCAGGGCTGGCACCTTCCTTGTGGGAGAAGGAGCCAGACGTTTGCCTTTTCAGAAAAAGGCTCTGCCGAGAGCGAGCACCGTGACATGCTGAGTCTCTGGGAAAGCAGAGATCCCCAGTGCTGTTGTGCCTGTGGATAGGCTGCAGGGGGACGGTGAAGACCAGCAAGATCTTTCAGGGCTGGCACCTTCCTTGTGGGAGAAGGAGCCAGACGTTTGCCTTTTCAGAAAAAGTTTCTGCCGAGAACGAGCACCGTGACATGCTGAGTCTCTGGGAAAGCAGAGATCCCCAGTGCTGTTGCGGCTAAAGATAGGCTGCAGAGGGATAGTGAAGACCAGCAAGATCTTTCAGGGCTGGCACCTTCCTTGTGGGGGAAGGAGCCAGACGTTTGCCTTTTCAGAAAAAGGCTCTGCCGAGAGCGAGCACCGTGACATGCTGAGTCTCTGGGAAAGCAGAGATCCCCAGTGCTGTTGTGCCTGTGGATAGGCTGCAGGGGGACGGTGAAGACCAGCAAGATCTTTCAGGGCTGGCACCTTCCTTGTGGGAGAAGGAGCCAGACGTTTGCCTTTTCAGAAAAAGTTTCTGCCGAGAACGAGCACCGTGACATGCTGAGTCTCTGGGAAAGCAGAGATCCCCAGTGCTGTTGTGCTTGTGGATAGGCTGCAGGGGGATGGTGAAGACCAGCAAGAGCTTTCAGGGCTGGCACCTTCCTTGTGAGAGAAGGAGCCAGACGTTTGCCTTTTCAGAAAAAGTTTCTGCCGAGAACGAGCACCGTGACATGCTGAGTCTCTGGGAAAGCAGAGATCCCCAGTGCTGTTGTGCCTGTGGATAGGCTGCAGAGGGATAGTGAAGACCAGCAAGATCTTTCAGGGCTGGCACCTTCCTTCTGGGAGAAGGAGCCAGACGTTTGCCTTTTCAGAAAAAGTTTCTGCCGAGAACGAGCACCGTGACATGCTGAGTCTCTGGGAAAGCAGAGATCCCCAGTGCTGTTGTGCCTGTGGATAGGCTGCAGGGGGACGGTGAAGACCAGCAAGATCTTTCAGGGCTGGCACCTTCCTTGTGGGAGAAGGAGCCAGACGTTTGCCTTTTCAGAAAAAGTTTCTGCCGAGAACGAGCACCATGAGATGCTGAGTCTCTGGGAAAGCAGAGATCCCCAGTGCTGTTGTGCTTGTGGATAGGCTGCAGGGGGATGGTGAAGACCAGCAAGAGCTTTCAGGGCTGGCACCTTCCTTGTGGGAGAAGGAGCCAGACGTTTGCCTTTTCAGAAAAACTTTCTGCCGAGAACGAGCACCGTGACATGCTGAGTCTCTGGGAAAGCAGAGATCCCCAGTGCTGTTGCGGCTAAAGATAGGCTGCAGAGGGATAGTGAAGACCAGCAAGAGCTTTCAGGGCTGTCACCTTCCTTGTGGGAGAAGGAGCCAGACGTTTGCCTTTTCAGAAAAAGTTTCTGCCGAGAACGAGCACCGTGACATGCTGAGTCTCTGGGAAAGCAGAGATCCCCAGTGCTGTTGTGCCTGTGGATAGGCTGCAGAGGGATAGTGAAGACCAGCAAGAGCTTTCAGGGCTGGCACCTTCCTTGTGGGAGAAGGAGCCAGACGTTTGCCTTTTCAGAAAAACTTTCGGCCGAGAACGAGCACCGTGACATGCTGAGTCTCTGGGAAAGCAGAGATCCCCAGTGCTGTTGCGGCTAAAGATAGGCTGCAGAGGGATAGTGAAGACCAGCAAGATCTTTCAGGGCTGGCACCTTCCTTGTGGGAGAAGGAGCCAGACGTTTGCCTTTTCAGAAAAAGGCTCTGCCGAGAGCGAGCACCGTGACATGCTGAGTCTCTGGGAAAGCAGAGATCCCCAGTGCTGTTGTGCCTGTGGATAGGCTGCAGGGGGACGGTGAAGACCAGCAAGATCTTTCAGGGCTGGCACGTTCCTTGTGGGAGAAGGAGCCAGACGTTTGCCTTTTCAGAAAAAGTTTCTGCCGAGAACGAGCACCGTGACATGCTGAGTCTCTGGGAAAGCAGAGATCCCCAGTGCTGTTGTGCCTGTGGATAGGCTGCAGAGGGATAGTGAAGACCAGCAAGATCTTTCAGGGCTGGCACCTTCCTTCTGGGAGAAGGAGCCAGACGTTTGCCTTTTCAGAAAAAGTTTCTGCCGAGAACGAGCACCGTGACATGCTGAGTCTCTGGGAAAGCAGAGATCCCCAGTGCTGTTGTGCCTGTGGATAGGCTGCAGAGGGATAGTGAAGACCAGCAAGATCTTTCAGGGCTGGCACCTTCCTTCTGGGAGAAGGAGCCAGACGTTTGCCTTTTCAGAAAAAGTTTCTGCCGAGAACGAGCACCGTGACATGCTGAGTCTCTGGGAAAGCAGAGATCCCCAGTGCTGTTGTGCCTGTGGATAGGCTGCAGGGGGACGGTGAAGACCAGCAAGATCTTTCAGGGCTGGCACCTTCCTTGTGGGAGAAGGAGCCAGACGTTTGCCTTTTCAGAAAAAGTTTCTGCCGAGAACGAGCACCATGAGATGCTGAGTCTCTGGGAAAGCAGAGATCCCCAGTGCTGTTGTGCTTGTGGATAGGCTGCAGGGGGATGGTGAAGACCAGCAAGAGCTTTCAGGGCTGGCACCTTCCTTGTGGGAGAAGGAGCCAGACGTTTGCCTTTTCAGAAAAAGTTTCTGCCGAGAACGAGCACCGTGACATGCTGAGTCTCTGGGAAAGCAGAGATCCCCAGTGCTGTTGCGGCTAAAGATAGGCTGCAGAGGGATAGTGAAGACCAGCAAGAGCTTTCAGGGCTGTCACCTTCCTTGTGGGAGAAGGAGCCAGACGTTTGCCTTTTCAGAAAAAGTTTCTGCCGAGAACGAGCACCGTGACATGCTGAGTCTCTGGGAAAGCAGAGATCCCCAGTGCTGTTGTGCCTGTGGATAGGCTGCAGAGGGATAGTGAAGACCAGCAAGATCTTTCAGGGCTGGCACCTTCCTTGTGGGAGAAGGAGCCAGACGTTTGCCTTTTCAGAAAAACTTTCGGCCGAGAACGAGCACCGTGACATGCTGAGTCTCTGGGAAAGCAGAGATCCCCAGTGCTGTTGCGGCTAAAGATAGGCTGCAGAGGGATAGTGAAGACCAGCAAGATCTTTCAGGGCTGGCACCTTCCTTGTGGGAGAAGGAGCCAGACGTTTGCCTTTTCAGAAAAAGGCTCTGCCGAGAGCGAGCACCGTGACATGCTGAGTCTCTGGGAAAGCAGAGATCCCCAGTGCTGTTGTGCCTGTGGATAGGCTGCAGGGGGACGGTGAAGACCAGCAAGATCTTTCAGGGCTGGCACCTTCCTTGTGGGAGAAGGAGCCAGACGTTTGCCTTTTCAGAAAAAGTTTCTGCCGAGAACGAGCACCGTGACATGCTGAGTCTCTGGGAAAGCAGAGATCCCCAGTGCTGTTGCGGCTAAAGATAGGCTGCAGAGGGATAGTGAAGACCAGCAAGATCTTTCAGGGCTGGCACCTTCCTTGTGGGGGAAGGAGCCAGACGTTTGCCTTTTCAGAAAAAGGCTCTGCCGAGAGCGAGCACCGTGACATGCTGAGTCTCTGGGAAAGCAGAGATCCCCAGTGCTGTTGTGCCTGTGGATAGGCTGCAGGGGGACGGTGAAGACCAGCAAGATCTTTCAGGGCTGGCACCTTCCTTGTGGGAGAAGGAGCCAGACGTTTGCCTTTTCAGAAAAAGTTTCTGCCGAGAACGAGCACCGTGACATGCTGAGTCTCTGGGAAAGCAGAGATCCCCAGTGCTGTTGTGCTTGTGGATAGGCTGCAGGGGGATGGTGAAGACCAGCAAGAGCTTTCAGGGCTGGCACCTTCCTTGTGAGAGAAGGAGCCAGACGTTTGCCTTTTCAGAAAAAGTTTCTGCCGAGAACGAGCACCGTGACATGCTGAGTCTCTGGGAAAGCAGAGATCCCCAGTGCTGTTGTGCCTGTGGATAGGCTGCAGAGGGATAGTGAAGACCAGCAAGATCTTTCAGGGCTGGCACCTTCCTTCTGGGAGAAGGAGCCAGACGTTTGCCTTTTCAGAAAAAGTTTCTGCCGAGAACGAGCACCGTGACATGCTGAGTCTCTGGGAAAGCAGAGATCCCCAGTGCTGTTGTGCCTGTGGATAGGCTGCAGGGGGACGGTGAAGACCAGCAAGATCTTTCAGGGCTGGCACCTTCCTTGTGGGAGAAGGAGCCAGACGTTTGCCTTTTCAGAAAAAGTTTCTGCCGAGAACGAGCACCATGAGATGCTGAGTCTCTGGGAAAGCAGAGATCCCCAGTGCTGTTGTGCTTGTGGATAGGCTGCAGGGGGATGGTGAAGACCAGCAAGAGCTTTCAGGGCTGGCACCTTCCTTGTGGGAGAAGGAGCCAGACGTTTGCCTTTTCAGAAAAACTTTCTGCCGAGAACGAGCACCGTGACATGCTGAGTCTCTGGGAAAGCAGAGATCCCCAGTGCTGTTGCGGCTAAAGATAGGCTGCAGAGGGATAGTGAAGACCAGCAAGAGCTTTCAGGGCTGTCACCTTCCTTGTGGGAGAAGGAGCCAGACGTTTGCCTTTTCAGAAAAAGTTTCTGCCGAGAACGAGCACCGTGACATGCTGAGTCTCTGGGAAAGCAGAGATCCCCAGTGCTGTTGTGCCTGTGGATAGGCTGCAGAGGGATAGTGAAGACCAGCAAGATCTTTCAGGGCTGGCACCTTCCTTGTGGGAGAAGGAGCCAGACGTTTGCCTTTTCAGAAAAACTTTCGGCCGAGAACGAGCACCGTGACATGCTGAGTCTCTGGGAAAGCAGAGATCCCCAGTGCTGTTGCGGCTAAAGATAGGCTGCAGAGGGATAGTGAAGACCAGCAAGATCTTTCAGGGCTGGCACCTTCCTTGTGGGAGAAGGAGCCAGACGTTTGCCTTTTCAGAAAAAGGCTCTGCCGAGAGCGAGCACCGTGACATGCTGAGTCTCTGGGAAAGCAGAGATCCCCAGTGCTGTTGTGCCTGTGGATAGGCTGCAGGGGGACGGTGAAGACCAGCAAGATCTTTCAGGGCTGGCACCTTCCTTGTGGGAGAAGGAGCCAGACGTTTGCCTTTTCAGAAAAAGTTTCTGCCGAGAACGAGCACCGTGACATGCTGAGTCTCTGGGAAAGCAGAGATCCCCAGTGCTGTTGCGGCTAAAGATAGGCTGCAGAGGGATAGTGAAGACCAGCAAGATCTTTCAGGGCTGGCACCTTCCTTGTGGGAGAAGGAGCCAGACGTTTGCCTTTTCAGAAAAAGGCTCTGCCGAGAGCGAGCACCGTGACATGCTGAGTCTCTGGGAAAGCAGAGATCCCCAGTGCTGTTGTGCCTGTGGATAGGCTGCAGGGGGACGGTGAAGACCAGCAAGATCTTTCAGGGCTGGCACCTTCCTTGTGGGAGAAGGAGCCAGACGTTTGCCTTTTCAGAAAAAGTTTCTGCCGAGAACGAGCACCGTGACATGCTGAGTCTCTGGGAAAGCAGAGATCCCCAGTGCTGTTGTGCTTGTGGATAGGCTGCAGGGGGATGGTGAAGACCAGCAAGAGCTTTCAGGGCTGGCACCTTCCTTGTGGGAGAAGGAGCCAGACGTTTGCCTTTTCAGAAAAAGTTTCTGCCGAGAACGAGCACCGTGACATGCTGAGTCTCTGGGAAAGCAGAGATCCCCAGTGCTGTTGCGGCTAAAGATAGGCTGCAGAGGGATAGTGAAGACCAGCAAGATCTTTCAGGGCTGGCACCTTCCTTGTGGGAGAAGGAGCCAGACGTTTGCCTTTTCAGAAAAAGTTTCTGCCGAGAACGAGCACCGTGACATGCTGAGTCTCTGGGAAAGCAGAGATCCCCAGTGCTGTTGCGGCTAAAGATAGGCTGCAGAGGGATAGTGAAGACCTGCAAGAGCTTTCAGGGCTGTCACCTTCCTTGTGAGAGAAGGAGCCAGACGTTTGCCTTTTCAGAAAAAGTTTCTGCCGAGAACGAGCACCGTGACATGCTGAGTCTCTGGGAAAGCAGAGATCCCCAGTGCTGTTGTGCCAGTGGATAGGCTGCAGGGGGACGCTGAAGACCAGCAAGATCTTTCAGGGCTGGCACCTTCCTTGTGAGAGAAGGAGCCAGACGTTTGCCTTTTCAGAAAAAGTTTCTGCCGAGAACGAGCACCGTGACATGCTGAGTCTCTGGGAAAGCAGAGATCCCCAGTGCTGTTGTGCCTGTGGATAGGCTGCAGAGGGATAGTGAAGACCAGCAAGATCTTTCAGGGCTGGCACCTTCCTTGTGGGAGAAGGAGCCAGACGTTTGCCTTTTCAGAAAAAGTTTCTGCCGAGAACGAGCACCGTGACATGCTGAGTCTCTGGGAAAGCAGAGATCCCCAGTGCTGTTGCGGCTAAAGATAGGCTGCAGAGGGATAGTGAAGACCAGCAAGATCTTTCAGGGCTGGCACCTTCCTTGTGGGAGAAGGAGCCAGACGTTTGCCTTTTCAGAAAAAGTTTCTGCCGAGAACGAGCACCGTGACATGCTGAGTCTCTGGGAAAGCAGAGATCCCCAGTGCTGTTGTGCTTGTGGATAGGCTGCAGGGGGATGGTGAAGACCAGCAAGAGCTTTCAGGGCTGGCACCTTCCTTGTGGGAGAAGGAGCCAGACGTTTGCCTTTTCAGAAAAAGTTTCTGCCGAGAACGAGCACCGTGACATGCTGAGTCTCTGGGAAAGCAGAGATCCCCAGTGCTGTTGCGGCTAAAGATAGGCTGCAGAGGGATAGTGAAGACCAGCAAGATCTTTCAGGGCTGGCACCTTCCTTGTGGGAGAAGGAGCCAGACGTTTGCCTTTTCAGAAAAAGTTTCTGCCGAGAACGAGCACCGTGACATGCTGAGTCTCTGGGAAAGCAGAGATCCCCAGTGCTGTTGCGGCTAAAGATAGGCTGCAGAGGGATAGTGAAGACCAGCAAGATCTTTCAGGGCTGGCACCTTCCTTGTGGGAGAAGGAGCCAGACGTTTGCCTTTTCAGAAAAAGGCTCTGCCGAGAGCGAGCACCATTGGATGCTGAGTCTCTGGGAAAGCAGAGATCCCCAGTGCTGTTGCGGCTAAAGATAGGCTGCAGAGGGATAGTGAAGACCTGCAAGAGCTTTCAGGGCTGTCACCTTCCTTGTGGGAGAAGGAGCCAGACGTTTGCCTTTTCAGAAAAACTTTCTGCCGAGAACGAGCACCGTGACATGCTGAGTCTCTGGGAAAGCAGAGATCCCCAGTGCTGTTGCGGCTAAAGATAGGCTGCAGAGGGATAGTGAAGACCAGCAAGATCTTTCAGGGCTGGCACCTTCCTTGTGGGAGAAGGAGCCAGACGTTTGCCTTTTCAGAAAAAGGCTCTGCCGAGAGCGAGCACCGTGACATGCTGAGTCTCTGGGAAAGCAGAGATCCCCAGTGCTGTTGTGCCTGTGGATAGGCTGCAGGGGGACGGTGAAGACCAGCAAGATCTTTCAGGGCTGGCACCTTCCTTGTGGGAGAAGGAGCCAGACGTTTGCCTTTTCAGAAAAAGTTTCTGCCGAGAACGAGCACCGTGACATGCTGAGTCTCTGGGAAAGCAGAGATCCCCAGTGCTGTTGTGCTTGTGGATAGGCTGCAGGGGGACGGTGAAGACCAGCAAGAGCTTTCAGGGCTGGCACCTTCCTTGTGGGAGAAGGAGCCAGACGTTTGCCTTTTCAGAAAAAGGCTCTGCCGAGAGCGAGCACCGTGACATGCTGAGTCTCTGGGAAAGCAGAGATCCCCAGTGCTGTTGTGCCTGTGGATAGGCTGCAGGGGGACGGTGAAGACCAGCAAGATCTTTCAGGGCTGGCACCTTCCTTGTGGGAGAAGGAGCCAGACGTTTGCCTTTTCAGAAAAAGTTTCTGCCGAGAACGAGCACCGTGACATGCTGAGTCTCTGGGAAAGCAGAGATCCCCAGTGCTGTTGTGCCTGTGGATACGCTGCAGGGGGACGGTGAAGACCAGCAAGATCTTTCAGGGCTGGCACCTTCCTTGTGGGAGAAGGAGCCAGACGTTTGCCTTTTCAGAAAAAGTTTCTGCCGAGAACGAGCACCGTGACATGCTGAGTCTCTGGGAAAGCAGAGATCCCCAGTGCTGTTGCGGATAATGATAGGCTGCAGAGGGATAGTGAAGACCTGCAAGAGCTTTCAGGGCTGGCACCTTCCTTGTGGGAGAAGGAGCCAGACGTTTGCCTTTTCAGAAAAAGTTTCTGCCGAGAACGAGCACCGTGACATGCTGAGTCTCTGGGAAAGCAGAGATCCCCAGTGCTGTTGTGCCTGTGGATAGGCTGCAGAGGGATAGTGAAGACCAGCAAGATCTTTCAGGGCTGGCACCTTCCTTGTGGGAGAAGGAGCCAGACGTTTGCCTTTTCAGAAAAACTTTCGGCCGAGAACGAGCACCGTGACATGCTGAGTGTCTGGGAAAGCAGAGATCCCCAGTGCTGTTGCGGCTAAAGATAGGCTGCAGAGGGATAGTGAAGACCTGCAAGAGCTTTCAGGGCTGTCACCTTCCTTGTGGGAGAAGGAGCCAGACGTTTGCCTTTTCAGAAAAAGTTTCTGCCGAGAACGAGCACCGTGACATGCTGAGTCTCTGGGAAAGCAGAGATCCCCAGTGCTGTTGTGCCAGTGGATAGGCTGCAGGGGGACGCTGAAGACCAGCAAGATCTTTCAGGGCTGGCACCTTCCTTGTGAGAGAAGGAGCCAGACGTTTGCCTTTTCAGAAAAAGTTTCTGCCGAGAACGAGCACCGTGACATGCTGAGTCTCTGGGAAAGCAGAGATCCCCAGTGCTGTTGTGCCTGTGGATAGGCTGCAGAGGGATAGTGAAGACCAGCAAGATCTTTCAGGGCTGGCACCTTCCTTGTGGGAGAAGGAGCCAGACGTTTGCCTTTTCAGAAAAAGTTTCTGCCGAGAACGAGCACCGTGACATGCTGAGTCTCTGGGAAAGCAGAGATCCCCAGTGCTGTTGTGCCTGTGGATAGGCTGCAGGGGGACGGTGAAGACCAGCAAGATCTTTCAGGGCTGGCACCTTCCTTGTGGGAGAAGGAGCCAGACGTTTGCCTTTTCAGAAAAAGTTTCTGCCGAGAACGAGCACCATGAGATGCTGAGTCTCTGGGAAAGCAGAGATCCCCAGTGCTGTTGTGCTTGTGGATAGGCTGCAGGGGGATGGTGAAGACCAGCAAGAGCTTTCAGGGCTGGCACCTTCCTTGTGGGAGAAGGAGCCAGACGTTTGCCTTTTCAGAAAAAGTTTCTGCCGAGAACGAGCACCGTGACATGCTGAGTCTCTGGGAAAGCAGAGATCCCCAGTGCTGTTGCGGCTAAAGATAGGCTGCAGAGGGATAGTGAAGACCAGCAAGATCTTTCAGGGCTGGCACCTTCCTTGTGGGAGAAGGAGCCAGACGTTTGCCTTTTCAGAAAAAGTTTCTGCCGAGAACGAGCACCGTGACATGCTGAGTCTCTGGGAAAGCAGAGATCCCCAGTGCTGTTGCGGCTAAAGATAGGCTGCAGAGGGATAGTGAAGACCAGCAAGATCTTTCAGGGCTGGCACCTTCCTTGTGGGAGAAGGAGCCAGACGTTTGCCTTTTCAGAAAAAGGCTCTGCCGAGAGCGAGCACCATTGGATGCTGAGTCTCTGGGAAAGCAGAGATCCCCAGTGCTGTTGCGGCTAAAGATAGGCTGCAGAGGGATAGTGAAGACCTGCAAGAGCTTTCAGGGCTGTCACCTTCTTGTGGGAGAAGGAGCCAGACGTTTCCCTTTTCAGAAAAACTTTCGGCCGAGAACGAGCACCGTGACATGCTGAGTCTCTGGGAAAGCAGAGATCCCCAGTGCTGTTGCGGCTAAAGATAGGCTGCAGAGGGATAGTGAAGACCAGCAAGATCTTTCAGGGCTGGCACCTTCCTTGTGGGAGAAGGAGCCAGACGTTTGCCTTTTCAGAAAAAGGCTCTGCCGAGCGCGAGCACCGTGACATGCTGAGTCTCTGGGAAAGCAGAGATCCCCAGTGCTGTTGTGCCTGTGGATAGGCTGCAGGGGGACTGTGAAGACCAGCAAGATCTTTCAGGGCTGGCACCTTCCTTGTGGGAGAAGGAGCCAGACGTTTGCCTTTTCAGAAAAAGTTTCTGCCGAGAACGAGCACCGTGACATGCTGAGTCTCTGGGAAAGCAGAGATCCCCAGTGCTGTTGCGGATAAAGATAGGCTGCAGAGGGATAGTGAAGACCTGCAAGAGCTTTCAGGGCTGGCACCTTCCTTGTGGGAGAAGGAGCCAGACGTTTGCCTTTTCAGAAAAAGTTTCTGCCGAGAACGAGCACCGTGACATGCTGAGTCTCTGGGAAAGCAGAGATCCCCAGTGCTGTTGTGCCTGTGGATAGGCTGCAGGGGGACGGTGAAGACCAGCAAGATCTTTCAGGGCTGGCACCTTCCTTGTGGGAGAAGGAGCCAGACGTTTGCCTTTTCAGAAAAACTTTCGGCCGAGAACGAGCACCGTGACATGCTGAGTCTCTGGGAAAGCAGAGATCCCCAGTGCTGTTGCGGCTAAAGATAGGCTGCAGAGGGATAGTGAAGACCAGCAAGATCTTTCAGGGCTGGCACCTTCCTTGTGGGAGAAGGAGCCAGACGTTTGCCTTTTCAGAAAAAGGCTCTGCCGAGAGCGAGCACCATGAGATGCTGAGTCTCTGGGAAAGCAGAGATCCCCAGTGCTGTTGTGCCTGTGGATAGGCTGCAGGGGGACGGTGAAGACCAGCAAGAGCTTTCAGGGCTGGCACCTTCCTTGTGGGAGAAGGAGCCAGACGTTTGCCTTTTCAGAAAAAGTTTCTGCCGAGAACGAGCACCGTGACATGCTGAGTCTCTGGAAAAGCAGAGATCCCCAGTGCTGTTGTGCCTGTGGATAGGCTGCAGAGGGATAGTGAAGACCAGCAAGAGCTTTCAGGGCTGGCACCTTCCTTGTGGGAGAAGGAGCCAGACGTTTGCCTTTTCAGAAAAAGGCTCTGCCGAGAGCGAGCACCATGAGATGCTGAGTCTCTGAGAAAGCAGAGATCCCCAGTGCTGTTGTGCCTGTGGATAGGCTGCAGGGGGACGGTGAAGACCAGCAAGATCTTTCAGGTCTGGCACCTTCCTTGTGGGAGAAGGAGCCAGACGTTTGCCTTTTCAGAAAAAGGCTCTGCCAAGAGCGAGCACCGTGAGATGCTGAGTCTCTGGGAAAGCAGAGATCCCCAGTGCTGTTGTGCCTGTGGATAGGCTGCAGGGGGACGGTGAAGACCAGCAAGAGCTTTCAGGGCTGGCACCTTCCTTGTGGGAGAAGGAGCCAGACGTTTGCCTTTTCAGAAAAAGTTTCTGCCGAGAACGAGCACCGTGACATGCTGAGTCTCTGGGAAAGCAGAGATCCCCAGTGCTGTTGCGGCTAAAGATAGGCTGCAGAGGGATAGTGAAGACCAGCAAGACCTTTCAGGGCTGGCACCTTCCGTGTGGTAGAAGGAGCCAGACGTTTGCCTTTTCAGAAAAAGGCTCTGCCGAGAGCGAGCACCATGAGATGCTGAGTCTCTGAGAAAGCAGAGATCCCCAGTGCTATTGTGCCTGTGGATAGGCTGCAGGGGGACGGTGAAGACCAGCAAGATCTTTCAGGGCTGGCACCTTCCTTGTGGGAGAAGGAGCCAGACGTTTGCCTTTTCAGAAAAAGTTTCTGCCGAGAACTAGCACCGTGACATGCTGAGTCTCTGGGAAAGCAGAGATCCCCAGTGCTGTTGTGCCTGTGGATAGGCTGCAGGGGGACGGTGAAGACCAGCTGAAATCTTTCAGGGCTGGCACCTTCCTTCTGGGAGAAGGAGCCAGACGTTTGCCTTTATAGAAAAAGTTTCTGCCGAGAACGAGCACCGTGACATGCTGAGTCTCTGGAAAAGCAGAGATCCCCAGTGCTGTTGCGGCTAAAGATAGGCTGCAGAGGGATAGTGAAGACCTGCAAGAGCTTTCAGGGCTGGCAGCTTCCTTGTGGGAGAAGGAGCCAGACGTTTGCCTTTTCAGAAAAAGTTTCTGCCGAGAACGAGCACCGTGACATGCTGAGTCTCTGGGAAAGCAGAGATCCCCAGTGCTGTTGCGGTTAAAGATATGCTGCAGAGGGATAGTGAAGACCTGCAAGAGCTTTCAGGGCTGGCAGCTTCCTTGTGGGAGAAGGAGCCAGACATTTGCCTTTTCAGAAAAAGTTTCTGCCGAGAACGAGCACCGTGACATGCTGAGTCTCTGGAAAAGCAGAGATCCCCAGTGCTGTTGCAGCTAAAGATAGGCTGCACAGGGATAGTGAAGACCTGCAAGAGCTTTCAGGGCTGGCACCTTCCTTGTGGGAGAAGGAGCCAGACGTTTGCCTTTTCAGAAAAAGGCTCTGCCGAGAGCGAGCACCATGAGATGCTGAGTCTCTGGGAAAGCACAGATCCCCAGTGCTGCTGTGCCTGTGGATAGGCTGCAGGGGCACGGTGAAGACCAGCAAGAGCTTTCAGGGCTGGCACCTTCCTTGTGGGAGAAGGAGCCAGACGTTTGACTTTTCAGAAAAAGTTTCTGCCGAGAACGAGCACCGTGACATGCTGAGTCTCTGGGAAAGCAGAGATCCCCAGTGCTGTTGTGCCTGTGGATAGGCTGCAGGGGGACGGTGAAGACCAGCAAGATCTTTCAGGGCTGGCACCTTCCTTGTGGGAGAAGGAGCCAGACGTTTGCCTTTTCAGAAAAAGTTTCTGCCGAGAACGAGCACCGTGACATGCTGAGTCTCTGGGAAAGCAGAGATCCCCAGTGCTGTTGCGACTAAAGATAGGCTGCAGAGGGATAGTGAAGACCAGCAAGAGCTTTCAGGGCTGGCACCTTCCTTGTGGGAGAAGGAGCCAGACGTTTGCCTTTTCAGAAAAAGGGTCTGCCGAGAGCGAGCACCATGAGATGCTGAGTCTCTGGGAAAGCAGAGATCCCCAGTGCTGTTGTGCCTGTGGATAGGCTGCAGGGGGACGGTGAAGACCAGCAAGATCTTTCAGGGCTGGCACCTTCCTTGCGGGATAAGGAGCCAGACGTTTGCCTTTTCAGAAAAAGTTTCTGCCGAGAACGAGCACCGTGACATGCTGAGTCTCTGGGAAAGCAGAGATCCCCAGTGCTGTTGCGGCTAAAGATAGGCTGCAGAGGGATAGTGAAGACCTGCAAGAGCTTTCAGGGCTGGCACCTTCCTTGTGGGAGAAGGAGCCAGACGTTTGCCTTTTCAGAAAAAGTTTCTGCCGAGAACGAGCACCGTGACATGCTGAGTCTCTGGGAAAGCAGAGATCCCCAGTGCTGTTGCGGCTAAAGATATGCTGCAGAGGGATAGTGAAGACCTGCAAGAGCTTTCAGGGCTGGCACCTTCCTTGTGGGAGAAGGAGCCAGACATTTGCCTTTTCAGAAAAAGTTTCTGCCGAGAACGAGCACCGTGACATGCTGAGTCTCTGGAAAAGCAGAGATCCCCAGTGCTATTGCGGCTAAAGATAGGCTGCAGAGGGATAGTGAAGACCAGCAAGAGCTTTCAGGGCTGGCAGCTTCCTTGTGGGAGAAGGAGCCAGACGTTTGCCTTTTCAGAAAAAGTTTCTGCCGAGAACGAGCACCGTGACATGCTGAGTCTCTGGGAAAGCAGAGATCCCCAGTGCTGTTGCGGCTAAAGATAGGCTGCAGAGGGATAGTGAAGACCAGCAAGATCTTTCAGGGCTGGCACCTTCCTTGTGGGAGAAGGAGCCAGACGTTTGCCTTTTCAGAAAAAGGCTCTGCCAAGAGCGAGCACCGTGAGATGCTGCGTCTCTGGGAAAGCAGAGATCCCCAGTGCTGTTGTGCCTGTGGATAGGCTGCAGGGGGACGGTGAAGACCAGCAAGAGCTTTCAGGTCTGGCACCTTCCTTGTGGGAGAAGGAGCCAGACGTTTGCCTTTTCAGAAAAAGTTTCTGCCGAGAACGAGCACCGTGACATGCTGAGTCTCTGAGAAAGCAGAGATCCCCAGTGCTATTGTGCCTGTGGATAGGCTGCAGGGGGACGGTGAAGACCAGCAAGATCTTTCAGGGCTGGCACCTTCCTTGTGGGAGAAGGAGCCAGACGTTTGCCTTTTCAGAAAAAGTTTCTGCCGAGAACGAGCACCGTGACATGCTGAGTCTCTGGGAAAGCAGAGATCCCCAGCTCTGTTGTGCCTGTGGATAGGCTGCAGGGGGACGGTGAAGACCAGCTGAAATCTTTCAGGGCTGGCACCTTCCTTCTGGGAGAAGGAGCCAGACGTTTGCCTTTATAGAAAAAGTTTCTGCCGAGAACGAGCACCGTGACATGCTGAGTCTCTGGAAAAGCAGAGATCCCCAGTGCTGTTGTGCCTGTGGATAGGCTGCAGGGGGACGGTGAAGACCAGCAAGATCTTTCAGGGCTGGCACCTTCCTTGTGGGAGAAGGAGCCAGACGTTTGCCTTTTCAGAAAAAGTTTCTGCCGAGAACGAGCACCGTGACATGCTGAGTCTCTGGGAAAGCAGAGATACCCAGTGCTGTTGTGCCTGTGGATAGGCTGCAGAGGGATAGTGAAGACCAGCAAGAGCTTTCAGGGCTGGCACCTTCCTTGTGGGAGAAGGAGCCAGACGTTTGCCTTTTCAGAAAAAGGCTCTGCCGAGAGCGAGCACCATGAGATGCTGAGTCTCTGGGAAAGCAGAGATCCCCAGTGCTGTTGTGCCTGTGGATAGGCTGCAGGGGGACGGTGAAGACCAGCAAGATCTTTCAGGGCTGGCACCTTCCTTGTGGGAGAAGGAGCCAGACGTTTGCCTTTTGAGAAAAAAGTTTCTGCCGAGAACGAGCACCATGAGATGCTGAGTCTCTGGGAAAGCAGAGATCCTCAGTGCTGTTGCGGCTAAAGATAGGCTGCAGAGGGATAGTGAAGACCAGCAAGATCTTTCAGGGCTGGCACCTTCCTTGTGGGAGAAGGAGCCAGACGTTTGCCTTTTCAGAAATAGTTTCTGCCGAGAACGAGCACCGTGACATGCTGAGTCTCTGGGAAAGCAGAGATCCCCAGTGCTGTTGCGGCTAAAGATATGCTGCAGAGGGATACTGAAGACCAGCAAGAGCTTTCAGGGCTGGCACCTTCCTTGTGGGAGAAGGAGCCAGACATTTGCCTTTTGAGAAAAAGTTTCTGCCGAGAACGAGCACCGTGACATGCTGAGTCTCTGGGAAAGCAGAGATCCCCAGTGCTGTTGCGGCTAAAGATAGGCTGCAGAGGGATAGTGAAGACCTGCAAGAGCTTTCAGGGCTGGCACCTTCCTTGTGGGAGAAGGAGCCAGACGTTTGCCTTTTCAGAAAAAGTTTCTGCCGAGAACGAGCACCGTGACATGCTGAGTCTCTGGGAAAGCAGAGATCGCCAGTGCTGTTGTGGCTAAAGATAGGCTGCAGAGGGATAGTGAAGACCTGCAAGAGCTTTCAGGGCTGGCACCTTCCTTGTGGGAGAAGGAGCCAGACGTTTGCCTCTTCAGAAAAAGTTTCTGCCTAGAACGAGCACCGTGACATGCTGAGTCTCTGGGAAAGCAGAGATCCTCAGTGCTGTTGCGGCTATAGATAGCTGCAGAGGGATAGTGAAGACCTGCAAGATCTTTCAGGGCTGGCACCTTCCTTGTGGGAGAAGGAGCCAGACGTTTGCCTTTTCAGAAAAAGGCTCTGCCGAGAGCGAGCACCATGAGATGCTGAGTCTCTGGGAAAGCAGAGATCCCCAGTGCTGTTGTGCCTGTGGATAGGCTGCAGGGGGACGGTGAAGACCAGCAAGAGCTTTCAGGGCTGGCACCTTCCTTGTGGGAGAAGGAGCCAGACGTTTGCCTTTTCAGAAAAAGTTTCTGCCGAGAACGAGCACCGTGACATGCTGAGTCTCTGGAAAAGCAGAGATCCTCAGTGCTGTTGCGGCTAAATATAGGCTGCAGAGGGATAGTGAAGACCAGCAAGATCTTTCAGGGCTGGCACCTTCCTTGTGGGAGAAGGAGCCAGACGTTTGCCTTTTCAGAAATAGTTTCTGCCGAGAACGAGCACCGTGACATGCTGAGTCTCTGGAAAAGCAGAGATCCCCAGTGCTGTTGAGGCTAAAGATAGGCTGCAGAGGGATAGTGAAGACCAGCAAGAGCTTTCAGGGCTGGCACCTTCCTTGTGGGAGAAGGAGCCAGACGTTTGCCTTTTCAGAAAAAGGCTCTGCCGAGAGCGAGCACCATGAGATGCTGAGTCTCTGAGAAAGCAGAGATCCCCAGTGCTATTGTGCCTGTGGATAGGCTGCAGGGGGACGGTGAAGACCAGCAAGATCTTTCAGGGCTGGCACCTTCCTTGTGGGAGAAGGAGCCAGACGTTTGCCTTTTCAGAAAAAGTTTCTGCCGAGAACGAGCACCGTGACATGCTGAGTCTCTGGGAAAGCAGAGATCCCCAGTGCTGTTGTGCCTGTGGATAGGCTGCAGGGGGACGGTGAAGACCAGCTGAAATCTTTCAGGGCTGGCACCTTCCTTCTGGGAGAAGGAGCCAGACGTTTGCCTTTATAGAAAAAGTTTCTGCCGAGAACGAGCACCGTGACATGCTGAGTCTCTGGAAAAGCAGAGATCCCCCGTGCTTTTGCGGCTAAAGATATGCTGCAGAGGGATAGTGAAGACCTGCAAGAGCTTTCAGGGCTGGCAGCTTCCTTGTGGGAGAAGGAGCCAGACGTTTGCCTTTTCAGAAAAAGTTTCTGCCGAGAACGAGCACCGTGACATGCTGAGTCTCTGGGAAAGCAGAGATCCCCAGTGCTGTTGCGGTTAAAAATATGCTGCAGAGGGATAGTGAAGACCTGCAAGAGCTTTCAGGGCTGGCAGCTTCCTTGTGGGAGAAGGAGCCAGACATTTGCCTTTTCAGAAAAAGTTTCTGCCGAGAACGAGCACCGTGACATGCTGAGTCTCTGGGAAAGCAGAGATCCCCAGTGCTGTTGTGCCTGTGGATAGGCTGCAGGGGGACGGTGAAGACCAGCAAGATCTTTCAGGGCTGGCACCTTCCTTGTGGGAGAAGGAGCCAGACGTTTGCCTTTTCAGAAAAAGATTCTGCCGAGAACGAGCACCGTGACATGCTGAGTATCTGGGAAAGCAGAGATCCCCAGTGCTGTTGCGACTAAAGATAGGCTGCAGAGGGATAGTGAAGACCAGCAAGAGCTTTCAGGGCTGGCACCTTCCTTGTGGGAGAAGGAGCCAGACGTTTGCCTTTTCAGAAAAAGGGTCTGCCGAGAGCGAGCACCATGAGATGCTGAGTCTCTGGGAAAGCAGAGATCCCCAGTGCTGTTGCGGCTATAGATAGGCTGCAGAGGGATAGTGAAGACCAGCAAGATCTTTCAGGGCTGGCACCTTCCTTGTGGGAGAAGGAGCCAGACGTTTGCCTTTTCAGAAAAAGGCTCTGCCGAGAGCGAGCACCGTGACATGCTGAGTCTCTGGGAAAGCAGAGATCCCCAGTGCTGTTGTGCCTGTGGATAGGCTGCAGGGGGACGGTGAAGACCAGCAAGATCTTTCAGGGCTGGCACCTTCCTTGTGGGAGAAGGAGCCAGACGTTTGCCTTTTCAGAAAAAGTTTCTGCCGAGAACGAGCACCGTGACATGCTGAGTCTCTGGGAAAGCAGAGATCCCCAGTGCTGTTGCGGCTAAAGATAGGCTGCAGAGGGATAGTGAAGACCAGCAAGATCTTTCAGGGCTGGCACCTTCCTTGTGGGGGAAGGAGCCAGACGTTTGCCTTTTCAGAAAAAGGCTCTGCCGAGAGCGAGCACCGTGACATGCTGAGTCTCTGGGAAAGCAGAGATCCCCAGTGCTGTTGTGCCTGTGGATAGGCTGCAGGGGGACGGTGAAGACCAGCAAGATCTTTCAGGGCTGGCACCTTCCTTGTGGGAGAAGGAGCCAGACGTTTGCCTTTTCAGAAAAAGTTTCTGCCGAGAACGAGCACCGTGACATGCTGAGTCTCTGGGAAAGCAGAGATCCCCAGTGCTGTTGTGCTTGTGGATAGGCTGCAGGGGGATGGTGAAGACCAGCAAGAGCTTTCAGGGCTGGCACCTTCCTTGTGAGAGAAGGAGCCAGACGTTTGCCTTTTCAGAAAAAGTTTCTGCCGAGAACGAGCACCGTGACATGCTGAGTCTCTGGGAAAGCAGAGATCCCCAGTGCTGTTGTGCCTGTGGATAGGCTGCAGAGGGATAGTGAAGACCAGCAAGATCTTTCAGGGCTGGCACCTTCCTTCTGGGAGAAGGAGCCAGACGTTTGCCTTTTCAGAAAAAGTTTCTGCCGAGAACGAGCACCGTGACATGCTGAGTCTCTGGGAAAGCAGAGATCCCCAGTGCTGTTGTGCCTGTGGATAGGCTGCAGGGGGACGGTGAAGACCAGCAAGATCTTTCAGGGCTGGCACCTTCCTTGTGGGAGAAGGAGCCAGACGTTTGCCTTTTCAGAAAAAGTTTCTGCCGAGAACGAGCACCATGAGATGCTGAGTCTCTGGGAAAGCAGAGATCCCCAGTGCTGTTGTGCTTGTGGATAGGCTGCAGGGGGATGGTGAAGACCAGCAAGAGCTTTCAGGGCTGGCACCTTCCTTGTGGGAGAAGGAGCCAGACGTTTGCCTTTTCAGAAAAACTTTCTGCCGAGAACGAGCACCGTGACATGCTGAGTCTCTGGGAAAGCAGAGATCCCCAGTGCTGTTGCGGCTAAAGATAGGCTGCAGAGGGATAGTGAAGACCAGCAAGAGCTTTCAGGGCTGTCACCTTCCTTGTGGGAGAAGGAGCCAGACGTTTGCCTTTTCAGAAAAAGTTTCTGCCGAGAACGAGCACCGTGACATGCTGAGTCTCTGGGAAAGCAGAGATCCCCAGTGCTGTTGTGCCTGTGGATAGGCTGCAGAGGGATAGTGAAGACCAGCAAGAGCTTTCAGGGCTGGCACCTTCCTTGTGGGAGAAGGAGCCAGACGTTTGCCTTTTCAGAAAAACTTTCGGCCGAGAACGAGCACCGTGACATGCTGAGTCTCTGGGAAAGCAGAGATCCCCAGTGCTGTTGCGGCTAAAGATAGGCTGCAGAGGGATAGTGAAGACCAGCAAGATCTTTCAGGGCTGGCACCTTCCTTGTGGGAGAAGGAGCCAGACGTTTGCCTTTTCAGAAAAAGGCTCTGCCGAGAGCGAGCACCGTGACATGCTGAGTCTCTGGGAAAGCAGAGATCCCCAGTGCTGTTGTGCCTGTGGATAGGCTGCAGGGGGACGGTGAAGACCAGCAAGATCTTTCAGGGCTGGCACGTTCCTTGTGGGAGAAGGAGCCAGACGTTTGCCTTTTCAGAAAAAGTTTCTGCCGAGAACGAGCACCGTGACATGCTGAGTCTCTGGGAAAGCAGAGATCCCCAGTGCTGTTGTGCCTGTGGATAGGCTGCAGGGGGACGGTGAAGACCAGCAAGATCTTTCAGGGCTGGCACCTTCCTTGTGGGAGAAGGAGCCAGACGTTTGCCTTTTCAGAAAAAGTTTCTGCCGAGAACGAGCACCGTGACATGCTGAGTCTCTGGGAAAGCAGAGATCCCCAGTGCTGTTGCGACTAAAGATAGGCTGCAGAGGGATAGTGAAGACCAGCAAGAGCTTTCAGGGCTGGCACCTTCCTTGTGGGAGAAGGAGCCAGACGTTTGCCTTTTCAGAAAAAGGGTCTGCCGAGAGCGAGCACCATGAGATGCTGAGTCTCTGGGAAAGCAGAGATCCCCAGTGCTGTTGTGCCTGTGGATAGGCTGCAGGGGGACGGTGAAGACCAGCAAGATCTTTCAGGGCTGGCACCTTCCTTGCGGGATAAGGAGCCAGACGTTTGCCTTTTCAGAAAAAGTTTCTGCCGAGAACGAGCACCGTGACATGCTGAGTCTCTGGGAAAGCAGAGATCCCCAGTGCTGTTGCGGCTAAAGATAGGCTGCAGAGGGATAGTGAAGACCTGCAAGAGCTTTCAGGGCTGGCACCTTCCTTGTGGGAGAAGGAGCCAGACGTTTGCCTTTTCAGAAAAAGTTTCTGCCGAGAACGAGCACCGTGACATGCTGAGTCTCTGGGAAAGCAGAGATCCCCAGTGCTGTTGCGGCTAAAGATATGCTGCAGAGGGATAGTGAAGACCTGCAAGAGCTTTCAGGGCTGGCACCTTCCTTGTGGGAGAAGGAGCCAGACATTTGCCTTTTCAGAAAAAGTTTCTGCCGAGAACGAGCACCGTGACATGCTGAGTCTCTGGAAAAGCAGAGATCCCCAGTGCTATTGCGGCTAAAGATAGGCTGCAGAGGGATAGTGAAGACCAGCAAGAGCTTTCAGGGCTGGCAGCTTCCTTGTGGGAGAAGGAGCCAGACGTTTGCCTTTTCAGAAAAAGTTTCTGCCGAGAACGAGCACCGTGACATGCTGAGTCTCTGGGAAAGCAGAGATCCCCAGTGCTGTTGCGGCTAAAGATAGGCTGCAGAGGGATAGTGAAGACCAGCAAGATCTTTCAGGGCTGGCACCTTCCTTGTGGGAGAAGGAGCCAGACGTTTGCCTTTTCAGAAAAAGGCTCTGCCAAGAGCGAGCACCGTGAGATGCTGCGTCTCTGGGAAAGCAGAGATCCCCAGTGCTGTTGTGCCTGTGGATAGGCTGCAGGGGGACGGTGAAGACCAGCAAGAGCTTTCAGGTCTGGCACCTTCCTTGTGGGAGAAGGAGCCAGACGTTTGCCTTTTCAGAAAAAGTTTCTGCCGAGAACGAGCACCGTGACATGCTGAGTCTCTGAGAAAGCAGAGATCCCCAGTGCTATTGTGCCTGTGGATAGGCTGCAGGGGGACGGTGAAGACCAGCAAGATCTTTCAGGGCTGGCACCTTCCTTGTGGGAGAAGGAGCCAGACGTTTGCCTTTTCAGAAAAAGTTTCTGCCGAGAACGAGCACCGTGACATGCTGAGTCTCTGGGAAAGCAGAGATCCCCAGCTCTGTTGTGCCTGTGGATAGGCTGCAGGGGGACGGTGAAGACCAGCTGAAATCTTTCAGGGCTGGCACCTTCCTTCTGGGAGAAGGAGCCAGACGTTTGCCTTTATAGAAAAAGTTTCTGCCGAGAACGAGCACCGTGACATGCTGAGTCTCTGGAAAAGCAGAGATCCCCAGTGCTGTTGTGCCTGTGGATAGGCTGCAGGGGGACGGTGAAGACCAGCAAGATCTTTCAGGGCTGGCACCTTCCTTGTGGGAGAAGGAGCCAGACGTTTGCCTTTTCAGAAAAAGTTTCTGCCGAGAACGAGCACCGTGACATGCTGAGTCTCTGGGAAAGCAGAGATACCCAGTGCTGTTGTGCCTGTGGATAGGCTGCAGAGGGATAGTGAAGACCAGCAAGAGCTTTCAGGGCTGGCACCTTCCTTGTGGGAGAAGGAGCCAGACGTTTGCCTTTTCAGAAAAAGGCTCTGCCGAGAGCGAGCACCATGAGATGCTGAGTCTCTGGGAAAGCAGAGATCCCCAGTGCTGTTGTGCCTGTGGATAGGCTGCAGGGGGACGGTGAAGACCAGCAAGATCTTTCAGGGCTGGCACCTTCCTTGTGGGAGAAGGAGCCAGACGTTTGCCTTTTGAGAAAAAGTTTCTGCCGAGAACGAGCACCATGAGATGCTGAGTCTCTGGGAAAGCAGAGATCCTCAGTGCTGTTGCGGCTAAAGATAGGCTGCAGAGGGATAGTGAAGACCAGCAAGATCTTTCAGGGCTGGCACCTTCCTTGTGGGAGAAGGAGCCAGACGTTTGCCTTTTCAGAAATAGTTTCTGCCGAGAACGAGCACCGTGACATGCTGAGTCTCTGGGAAAGCAGAGATCCCCAGTGCTGTTGCGGCTAAAGATATGCTGCAGAGGGATACTGAAGACCAGCAAGAGCTTTCAGGGCTGGCACCTTCCTTGTGGGAGAAGGAGCCAGACATTTGCCTTTTGAGAAAAAGTTTCTGCCGAGAACGAGCACCGTGACATGCTGAGTCTCTGGGAAAGCAGAGATCCCCAGTGCTGTTGCGGCTAAAGATAGGCTGCAGAGGGATAGTGAAGACCTGCAAGAGCTTTCAGGGCTGGCACCTTCCTTGTGGGAGAAGGAGCCAGACGTTTGCCTTTTCAGAAAAAGTTTCTGCCGAGAACGAGCACCGTGACATGCTGAGTCTCTGGGAAAGCAGAGATCGCCAGTGCTGTTGTGGCTAAAGATAGGCTGCAGAGGGATAGTGAAGACCTGCAAGAGCTTTCAGGGCTGGCAGCTTCCTTGTGGGAGAAGGAGCCAGACGTTTGCCTCTTCAGAAAAAGTTTCTGCCGAGAACGAGCACCGTGACATGCTGAGTCTCTGGGAAAGCAGAGATCCTCAGTGCTGTTGCGGCTATAGATAGCTGCAGAGGGATAGTGAAGACCTGCAAGATCTTTCAGGGCTGGCACCTTCCTTGTGGGAGAAGGAGCCAGACGTTTGCCTTTTCAGAAAAAGGCTCTGCCGAGAGCGAGCACCATGAGATGCTGAGTCTCTGGGAAAGCAGAGATCCCCAGTGCTGTTGTGCCTGTGGATAGGCTGCAGGGGGACGGTGAAGACCAGCAAGAGCTTTCAGGGCTGGCACCTTCCTTGTGGGAGAAGGAGCCAGACGTTTGCCTTTTCAGAAAAAGTTTCTGCCGAGAACGAGCACCGTGACATGCTGAGTCTCTGGAAAAGCAGAGATCCTCAGTGCTGTTGCGGCTAAATATAGGCTGCAGTGGGATAGTGAAGACCAGCAAGATCTTTCAGGGCTGGCACCTTCCTTGTGGGAGAAGGAGCCAGACGTTTGCCTTTTCAGAAATAGTTTCTGCCGAGAACGAGCACCGTGACATGCTGAGTCTCTGGAAAAGCAGAGATCCCCAGTGCTGTTGCGGCTAAAGATAGGCTGCAGAGGGATAGTGAAGACCAGCAAGAGCTTTCAGGGCTGGCACCTTCCTTGTGGGAGAAGGAGCCAGACGTTTGCCTTTTCAGAAAAAGGCTCTGCCGAGAGCGAGCACCATGAGATGCTGAGTCTCTGAGAAAGCAGAGATCCCCAGTGCTATTGTGCCTGTGGATAGGCTGCAGGGGGACGGTGAAGACCAGCAAGATCTTTCAGGGCTGGCACCTTCCTTGTGGGAGAAGGAGCCAGACGTTTGCCTTTTCAGAAAAAGTTTCTGCCGAGAACGAGCACCGTGACATGCTGAGTCTCTGGGAAAGCAGAGATCCCCAGTGCTGTTGTGCCTGTGGATAGGCTGCAGGGGGACGGTGAAGACCAGTTGAAATCTTTCAGGGCTGGCACCTTCCTTCTGGGAGAAGGAGCCAGACGTTTGCCTTTATAGAAAAAGTTTCTGCCGAGAACGAGCACCGTGACATGCTGAGTCTCTGGAAAAGCAGAGATCCCCAGTGCTTTTGCGGCTAAAGATATGCTGCAGAGGGATAGTGTAGACCTGCAAGAGCTTTCAGGGCTGGCAGCTTCCTTGTGGGAGAAGGAGCCAGACGTTTGCCTTTTCAGAAAAAGTTTCTGCCGAGAACGAGCACCGTGACATGCTGAGTCTCTGGGAAAGCAGAGATCCCCAGTGCTGTTGCGGTTAAAAATATGCTGCAGAGGGATAGTGAAGACCTGCAAGAGCTTTCAGGGCTGGCAGCTTCCTTGTGGGAGAAGGAGCCAGACATTTGCCTTTTCAGAAAAAGTTTCTGCCGAGAACGAGCACCGTGACATGCTGAGTCTCTGGGAAAGCAGAGATCCCCAGTGCTGTTGTGCCTGTGGATAGGCTGCAGGGGGACGGTGAAGACCAGCAAGATCTTTCAGGGCTGGCACCTTCCTTGTGGGAGAAGGAGCCAGACGTTTGCCTTTTCAGAAAAAGATTCTGCCGAGAACGAGCACCGTGACATGCTGAGTCTCTGGGAAAGCAGAGATCCCCAGTGCTGTTGAGACTAAAGATAGGCTGCAGAGGGATAGTGAAGACCAGCAAGAGCTTTCAGGGCTGGCACCTTCCTTGTGGGAGAAGGAGCCAGACGTTTGCCTTTTCAGAAAAAGGGTCTGCCGAGAGCGAGCACCATGAGATGCTGAGTCTCTGGGAAAGCAGAGATCCCCAGTGCTGTTGCGGCTATAGATAGGCTGCAGAGGGATAGTGAAGACCAGCAAGATCTTTCAGGGCTGGCACCTTCCTTGTGGGAGAAGGAGCCAGACGTTTGCCTTTTCAGAAAAAGGCTCTGCCGAGAGCGAGCACCGTGACATGCTGAGTCTCTGGGAAAGCAGAGATCCCCAGTGCTGTTGTGCCTGTGGATAGGCTGCAGGGGGACGGTGAAGACCAGCAAGATCTTTCAGGGCTGGCACCTTCCTTGTGGGAGAAGGAGCCAGACGTTTGCCTTTTCAGAAAAAGTTTCTGCCGAGAACGAGCACCGTGACATGCTGAGTCTCTGGGAAAGCAGAGATCCCCAGTGCTGTTGCGGCTAAAGATAGGCTGCAGAGGGATAGTGAAGACCAGCAAGATCTTTCAGGGCTGGCACCTTCCTTGTGGGGGAAGGAGCCAGACGTTTGCCTTTTCAGAAAAAGGCTCTGCCGAGAGCGAGCACCGTGACATGCTGAGTCTCTGGGAAAGCAGAGATCCCCAGTGCTGTTGTGCCTGTGGATAGGCTGCAGGGGGACGGTGAAGACCAGCAAGATCTTTCAGGGCTGGCACCTTCCTTGTGGGAGAAGGAGCCAGACGTTTGCCTTTTCAGAAAAAGTTTCTGCCGAGAACGAGCACCGTGACATGCTGAGTCTCTGGGAAAGCAGAGATCCCCAGTGCTGTTGTGCTTGTGGATAGGCTGCAGGGGGATGGTGAAGACCAGCAAGAGCTTTCAGGGCTGGCACCTTCCTTGTGAGAGAAGGAGCCAGACGTTTGCCTTTTCAGAAAAAGTTTCTGCCGAGAACGAGCACCGTGACATGCTGAGTCTCTGGGAAAGCAGAGATCCCCAGTGCTGTTGTGCCTGTGGATAGGCTGCAGAGGGATAGTGAAGACCAGCAAGATCTTTCAGGGCTGGCACCTTCCTTCTGGGAGAAGGAGCCAGACGTTTGCCTTTTCAGAAAAAGTTTCTGCCGAGAACGAGCACCGTGACATGCTGAGTCTCTGGGAAAGCAGAGATCCCCAGTGCTGTTGTGCCTGTGGATAGGCTGCAGGGGGACGGTGAAGACCAGCAAGATCTTTCAGGGCTGGCACCTTCCTTGTGGGAGAAGGAGCCAGACGTTTGCCTTTTCAGAAAAAGTTTCTGCCGAGAACGAGCACCATGAGATGCTGAGTCTCTGGGAAAGCAGAGATCCCCAGTGCTGTTGTGCTTGTGGATAGGCTGCAGGGGGATGGTGAAGACCAGCAAGAGCTTTCAGGGCTGGCACCTTCCTTGTGGGAGAAGGAGCCAGACGTTTGCCTTTTCAGAAAAACTTTCTGCCGAGAACGAGCACCGTGACATGCTGAGTCTCTGGGAAAGCAGAGATCCCCAGTGCTGTTGCGGCTAAAGATAGGCTGCAGAGGGATAGTGAAGACCAGCAAGAGCTTTCAGGGCTGTCACCTTCCTTGTGGGAGAAGGAGCCAGACGTTTGCCTTTTCAGAAAAAGTTTCTGCCGAGAACGAGCACCGTGACATGCTGAGTCTCTGGGAAAGCAGAGATCCCCAGTGCTGTTGTGCCTGTGGATAGGCTGCAGAGGGATAGTGAAGACCAGCAAGAGCTTTCAGGGCTGGCACCTTCCTTGTGGGAGAAGGAGCCAGACGTTTGCCTTTTCAGAAAAACTTTCGGCCGAGAACGAGCACCGTGACATGCTGAGTCTCTGGGAAAGCAGAGATCCCCAGTGCTGTTGCGGCTAAAGATAGGCTGCAGAGGGATAGTGAAGACCAGCAAGATCTTTCAGGGCTGGCACCTTCCTTGTGGGAGAAGGAGCCAGACGTTTGCCTTTTCAGAAAAAGGCTCTGCCGAGAGCGAGCACCGTGACATGCTGAGTCTCTGGGAAAGCAGAGATCCCCAGTGCTGTTGTGCCTGTGGATAGGCTGCAGGGGGACGGTGAAGACCAGCAAGATCTTTCAGGGCTGGCACGTTCCTTGTGGGAGAAGGAGCCAGACGTTTGCCTTTTCAGAAAAAGTTTCTGCCGAGAACGAGCACCGTGACATGCTGAGTCTCTGGGAAAGCAGAGATCCCCAGTGCTGTTGTGCCTGTGGATAGGCTGCAGAGGGATAGTGAAGACCAGCAAGATCTTTCAGGGCTGGCACCTTCCTTCTGGGAGAAGGAGCCAGACGTTTGCCTTTTCAGAAAAAGTTTCTGCCGAGAACGAGCACCGTGACATGCTGAGTCTCTGGGAAAGCAGAGATCCCCAGTGCTGTTGTGCCTGTGGATAGGCTGCAGAGGGATAGTGAAGACCAGCAAGATCTTTCAGGGCTGGCACCTTCCTTCTGGGAGAAGGAGCCAGACGTTTGCCTTTTCAGAAAAAGTTTCTGCCGAGAACGAGCACCGTGACATGCTGAGTCTCTGGGAAAGCAGAGATCCCCAGTGCTGTTGTGCCTGTGGATAGGCTGCAGGGGGACGGTGAAGACCAGCAAGATCTTTCAGGGCTGGCACCTTCCTTGTGGGAGAAGGAGCCAGACGTTTGCCTTTTCAGAAAAAGTTTCTGCCGAGAACGAGCACCATGAGATGCTGAGTCTCTGGGAAAGCAGAGATCCCCAGTGCTGTTGTGCTTGTGGATAGGCTGCAGGGGGATGGTGAAGACCAGCAAGAGCTTTCAGGGCTGGCACCTTCCTTGTGGGAGAAGGAGCCAGACGTTTGCCTTTTCAGAAAAAGTTTCTGCCGAGAACGAGCACCGTGACATGCTGAGTCTCTGGGAAAGCAGAGATCCCCAGTGCTGTTGCGGCTAAAGATAGGCTGCAGAGGGATAGTGAAGACCAGCAAGAGCTTTCAGGGCTGTCACCTTCCTTGTGGGAGAAGGAGCCAGACGTTTGCCTTTTCAGAAAAAGTTTCTGCCGAGAACGAGCACCGTGACATGCTGAGTCTCTGGGAAAGCAGAGATCCCCAGTGCTGTTGTGCCTGTGGATAGGCTGCAGAGGGATAGTGAAGACCAGCAAGATCTTTCAGGGCTGGCACCTTCCTTGTGGGAGAAGGAGCCAGACGTTTGCCTTTTCAGAAAAACTTTCGGCCGAGAACGAGCACCGTGACATGCTGAGTCTCTGGGAAAGCAGAGATCCCCAGTGCTGTTGCGGCTAAAGATAGGCTGCAGAGGGATAGTGAAGACCAGCAAGATCTTTCAGGGCTGGCACCTTCCTTGTGGGAGAAGGAGCCAGACGTTTGCCTTTTCAGAAAAAGGCTCTGCCGAGAGCGAGCACCGTGACATGCTGAGTCTCTGGGAAAGCAGAGATCCCCAGTGCTGTTGTGCCTGTGGATAGGCTGCAGGGGGACGGTGAAGACCAGCAAGATCTTTCAGGGCTGGCACCTTCCTTGTGGGAGAAGGAGCCAGACGTTTGCCTTTTCAGAAAAAGTTTCTGCCGAGAACGAGCACCGTGACATGCTGAGTCTCTGGGAAAGCAGAGATCCCCAGTGCTGTTGCGGCTAAAGATAGGCTGCAGAGGGATAGTGAAGACCAGCAAGATCTTTCAGGGCTGGCACCTTCCTTGTGGGGGAAGGTGCCAGCCGTTTGCCTTTTCAGAAAAAGGCTCTGCCGAGAGCGAGCACCGTGACATGCTGAGTCTCTGGGAAAGCAGAGATCCCCAGTGCTGTTGTGCCTGTGGATAGGCTGCAGGGGGACGGTGAAGACCAGCAAGATCTTTCAGGGCTGGCACCTTCCTTGTGGGAGAAGGAGCCAGACGTTTGCCTTTTCAGAAAAAGTTTCTGCCGAGAACGAGCACCGTGACATGCTGAGTCTCTGGGAAAGCAGAGATCCCCAGTGCTGTTGTGCTTGTGGATAGGCTGCAGGGGGATGGTGAAGACCAGCAAGAGCTTTCAGGGCTGGCACCTTCCTTGTGAGAGAAGGAGCCAGACGTTTGCCTTTTCAGAAAAAGTTTCTGCCGAGAACGAGCACCGTGACATGCTGAGTCTCTGGGAAAGCAGAGATCCCCAGTGCTGTTGTGCCTGTGGATAGGCTGCAGAGGGATAGTGAAGACCAGCAAGATCTTTCAGGGCTGGCACCTTCCTTCTGGGAGAAGGAGCCAGACGTTTGCCTTTTCAGAAAAAGTTTCTGCCGAGAACGAGCACCGTGACATGCTGAGTCTCTGGGAAAGCAGAGATCCCCAGTGCTGTTGTGCCTGTGGATAGGCTGCAGGGGGACGGTGAAGACCAGCAAGATCTTTCAGGGCTGGCACCTTCCTTGTGGGAGAAGGAGCCAGACGTTTGCCTTTTCAGAAAAAGTTTCTGCCGAGAACGAGCACCATGAGATGCTGAGTCTCTGGGAAAGCAGAGATCCCCAGTGCTGTTGTGCTTGTGGATAGGCTGCAGGGGGATGGTGAAGACCAGCAAGAGCTTTCAGGGCTGGCACCTTCCTTGTGGGAGAAGGAGCCAGACGTTTGCCTTTTCAGAAAAACTTTCTGCCGAGAACGAGCACCGTGACATGCTGAGTCTCTGGGAAAGCAGAGATCCCCAGTGCTGTTGCGGCTAAAGATAGGCTGCAGAGGGATAGTGAAGACCAGCAAGAGCTTTCAGGGCTGTCACCTTCCTTGTGGGAGAAGGAGCCAGACGTTTGCCTTTTCAGAAAAAGTTTCTGCCGAGAACGAGCACCGTGACATGCTGAGTCTCTGGGAAAGCAGAGATCCCCAGTGCTGTTGTGCCTGTGGATAGGCTGCAGAGGGATAGTGAAGACCAGCAAGATCTTTCAGGGCTGGCACCTTCCTAGTGGGAGAAGGAGCCAGACGTTTGCCTTTTCAGAAAAACTTTCGGCCGAGAACGAGCACCGTGACATGCTGAGTCTCTGGGAAAGCAGAGATCCCCAGTGCTGTTGCGGCTAAAGATAGGCTGCAGAGGGATAGTGAAGACCAGCAAGATCTTTCAGGGCTGGCACCTTCCTTGTGGGAGAAGGAGCCAGACGTTTGCCTTTTCAGAAAAAGGCTCTGCCGAGAGCGAGCACCGTGACATGCTGAGTCTCTGGGAAAGCAGAGATCCCCAGTGCTGTTGTGCCTGTGGATAGGCTGCAGGGGGACGGTGAAGACCAGCAAGATCTTTCAGGGCTGGCACCTTCCTTGTGGGAGAAGGAGCCAGACGTTTGCCTTTTCAGAAAAAGTTTCTGCCGAGAACGAGCACCGTGACATGCTGAGTCTCTGGGAAAGCAGAGATCCCCAGTGCTGTTGCGGCTAAAGATAGGCTGCAGAGGGATAGTGAAGACCAGCAAGATCTTTCAGGGCTGGCACCTTCCTTGTGGGAGAAGGAGCCAGACGTTTGCCTTTTCAGAAAAAGGCTCTGCCGAGAGCGAGCACCGTGACATGCTGAGTCTCTGGGAAAGCAGAGATCCCCAGTGCTGTTGTGCCTGTGGATAGGCTGCAGGGGGACGGTGAAGACCAGCAAGATCTTTCAGGGCTGGCACCTTCCTTGTGGGAGAAGGAGCCAGACGTTTGCCTTTTCAGAAAAAGTTTCTGCCGAGAACGAGCACCGTGACATGCTGAGTCTCTGGGAAAGCAGAGATCCCCAGTGCTGTTGTGCTTGTGGATAGGCTGCAGGGGGATGGTGAAGACCAGCAAGAGCTTTCAGGGCTGGCACCTTCCTTGTGGGAGAAGGAGCCAGACGTTTGCCTTTTCAGAAAAAGTTTCTGCCGAGAACGAGCACCGTGACATGCTGAGTCTCTGGGAAAGCAGAGATCCCCAGTGCTGTTGCGGCTAAAGATAGGCTGCAGAGGGATAGTGAAGACCAGCAAGATCTTTCAGGGCTGGCACCTTCCTTGTGGGAGAAGGAGCCAGACGTTTGCCTTTTCAGAAAAAGTTTCTGCCGAGAACGAGCACCGTGACATGCTGAGTCTCTGGGAAAGCAGAGATCCCCAGTGCTGTTGCGGCTAAAGATAGGCTGCAGAGGGATAGTGAAGACCTGCAAGAGCTTTCAGGGCTGTCACCTTCCTTGTGAGAGAAGGAGCCAGACGTTTGCCTTTTCAGAAAAAGTTTCTGCCGAGAACGAGCACCGTGACATGCTGAGTCTCTGGGAAAGCAGAGATCCCCAGTGCTGTTGTGCCAGTGGATAGGCTGCAGGGGGACGCTGAAGACCAGCAAGATCTTTCAGGGCTGGCACCTTCCTTGTGAGAGAAGGAGCCAGACGTTTGCCTTTTCAGAAAAAGTTTCTGCCGAGAACGAGCACCGTGACATGCTGAGTCTCTGGGAAAGCAGAGATCCCCAGTGCTGTTGTGCCTGTGGATAGGCTGCAGAGGGATAGTGAAGACCAGCAAGATCTTTCAGGGCTGGCACCTTCCTTGTGGGAGAAGGAGCCAGACGTTTGCCTTTTCAGAAAAAGTTTCTGCCGAGAACGAGCACCGTGACATGCTGAGTCTCTGGGAAAGCAGAGATCCCCAGTGCTGTTGCGGCTAAAGATAGGCTGCAGAGGGATAGTGAAGACCAGCAAGATCTTTCAGGGCTGGCACCTTCCTTGTGGGAGAAGGAGCCAGACGTTTGCCTTTTCAGAAAAAGTTTCTGCCGAGAACGAGCACCGTGACATGCTGAGTCTCTGGGAAAGCAGAGATCCCCAGTGCTGTTGTGCTTGTGGATAGGCTGCAGGGGGATGGTGAAGACCAGCAAGAGCTTTCAGGGCTGGCACCTTCCTTGTGGGAGAAGGAGCCAGACGTTTGCCTTTTCAGAAAAAGTTTCTGCCGAGAACGAGCACCGTGACATGCTGAGTCTCTGGGAAAGCAGAGATCCCCAGTGCTGTTGCGGCTAAAGATAGGCTGCAGAGGGATAGTGAAGACCAGCAAGATCTTTCAGGGCTGGCACCTTCCTTGTGGGAGAAGGAGCCAGACGTTTGCCTTTTCAGAAAAAGTTTCTGCCGAGAACGAGCACCGTGACATGCTGAGTCTCTGGGAAAGCAGAGATCCCCAGTGCTGTTGCGGCTAAAGATAGGCTGCAGAGGGATAGTGAAGACCAGCAAGATCTTTCAGGGCTGGCACCTTCCTTGTGGGAGAAGGAGCCAGACGTTTGCCTTTTCAGAAAAAGGCTCTGCCGAGAGCGAGCACCATTGGATGCTGAGTCTCTGGGAAAGCAGAGATCCCCAGTGCTGTTGCGGCTAAAGATAGGCTGCAGAGGGATAGTGAAGACCTGCAAGAGCTTTCAGGGCTGTCACCTTCCTTGTGGGAGAAGGAGCCAGACGTTTGCCTTTTCAGAAAAACTTTCTGCCGAGAACGAGCACCGTGACATGCTGAGTCTCTGGGAAAGCAGAGATCCCCAGTGCTGTTGCGGCTAAAGATAGGCTGCAGAGGGATAGTGAAGACCAGCAAGATCTTTCAGGGCTGGCACCTTCCTTGTGGGAGAAGGAGCCAGACGTTTGCCTTTTCAGAAAAAGGCTCTGCCGAGAGCGAGCACCGTGACATGCTGAGTCTCTGGGAAAGCAGAGATCCCCAGTGCTGTTGTGCCTGTGGATAGGCTGCAGGGGGACGGTGAAGACCAGCAAGATCTTTCAGGGCTGGCACCTTCCTTGTGGGAGAAGGTGCCAGACGTTTGCCTTTTCAGAAAAAGTTTCTGCCGAGAACGAGCACCGTGACATGCTGAGTCTCTGGGAAAGCAGAGATCCCCAGTGCTGTTGTGCGTGTGGATAGGCTGCAGGGGGATGGTGAAGACCAGCAAGAGCTTTCAGGGCTGGCACCTTCCTTGTGGGAGAAGGAGCCAGACGTTTGCCTTTTCAGAAAAAGGCTCTGCCGAGAGCGAGCACCGTGACATGCTGAGTCTCTGGGAAAGCAGAGATCCCCAGTGCTGTTGTGCCTGTGGATAGGCTGCAGGGGGACGGTGAAGACCAGCAAGATCTTTCTGGGCTGGCACCTTCCTTGTGGGAGAAGGAGCCAGACGTTTGCCTTTTCAGAAAAAGTTTCTGCCGAGAACGAGCACCGTGACATGCTGAGTCTCTGGGAAAGCAGAGATCCCCAGTGCTGTTGTGCCTGTGGATACGCTGCAGGGGGACGGTGAAGACCAGCAAGATCTTTCAGGGCTGGCACCTTCCTTGTGGGAGAAGGAGCCAGACGTTTGCCTTTTCAGAAAAAGTTTCTGCCGAGAACGAGCACCGTGACATGCTGAGTCTCTGGGAAAGCAGAGATCCCCAGTGCTGTTGCGGATAATGATAGGCTGCAGAGGGATAGTGAAGACCTGCAAGAGCTTTCAGGGCTGGCACCTTCCTTGTGGGAGAAGGAGCCAGACGTTTGCCTTTTCAGAAAAAGTTTCTGCCGAGAACGAGCACCGTGACATGCTGAGTCTCTGGGAAAGCAGAGATCCCCAGTGCTGTTGTGCCTGTGGATAGGCTGCAGAGGGATAGTGAAGACCAGCAAGATCTTTCAGGGCTGGCACCTTCCTTGTGGGAGAAGGAGCCAGACGTTTGCCTTTTCAGAAAAACTTTCGGCCGAGAACGAGCACCGTGACATGCTGAGTGTCTGGGAAAGCAGAGATCCCCAGTGCTGTTGCGGCTAAAGATAGGCTGCAGAGGGATAGTGAAGACCTGCAAGAGCTTTCAGGGCTGTCACCTTCCTTGTGGGAGAAGGAGCCAGACGTTTGCCTTTTCAGAAAAAGTTTCTGCCGAGAACGAGCACCGTGACATGCTGAGTCTCTGGGAAAGCAGAGATCCCCAGTGCTGTTGTGCCAGTGGATAGGCTGCAGGGGGACGCTGAAGACCAGCAAGATCTTTCAGGGCTGGCACCTTCCTTGTGAGAGAAGGAGCCAGACGTTTGCCTTTTCAGAAAAAGTTTCTGCCGAGAACGAGCACCGTGACATGCTGAGTCTCTGGGAAAGCAGAGATCCCCAGTGCTGTTGTGCCTGTGGATAGGCTGCAGAGGGATAGTGAAGACCAGCAAGATCTTTCAGGGCTGGCACCTTCCTTGTGGGAGAAGGAGCCAGACGTTTGCCTTTTCAGAAAAAGTTTCTGCCGAGAACGAGCACCGTGACATGCTGAGTCTCTGGGAAAGCAGAGATCCCCAGTGCTGTTGTGCCTGTGGATAGGCTGCAGGGGGACGGTGAAGACCAGCAAGATCTTTCAGGGCTGGCACCTTCCTTGTGGGAGAAGGAGCCAGACGTTTGCCTTTTCAGAAAAAGTTTCTGCCGAGAACGAGCACCATGAGATGCTGAGTCTCTGGGAAAGCAGAGATCCCCAGTGCTGTTGTGCTTGTGGATAGGCTGCAGGGGGATGGTGAAGACCAGCAAGAGCTTTCAGGGCTGGCACCTTCCTTGTGGGAGAAGGAGCCAGACGTTTGCCTTTTCAGAAAAAGTTTCTGCCGAGAACGAGCACCGTGACATGCTGAGTCTCTGGGAAAGCAGAGATCCCCAGTGCTGTTGCGGCTAAAGATAGGCTGCAGAGGGATAGTGAAGACCAGCAAGATCTTTCAGGGCTGGCACCTTCCTTGTGGGAGAAGGAGCCAGACGTTTGCCTTTTCAGAAAAAGTTTCTGCCGAGAACGAGCACCGTGACATGCTGAGTCTCTGGGAAAGCAGAGATCCCCAGTGCTGTTGCGGCTAAAGATAGGCTGCAGAGGGATAGTGAAGACCAGCAAGATCTTTCAGGGCTGGCACCTTCCTTGTGGGAGAAGGACCCAGACGTTTGCCTTTTCAGAAAAAGGCTCTGCCGAGAGCGAGCACCATTGGATGCTGAGTCTCTGGGAAAGCAGAGATCCCCAGTGCTGTTGCGGCTAAAGATAGGCTGCAGAGGGATAGTGAAGACCTGCAAGAGCTTTCAGGGCTGTCACCTTCTTGTGGGAGAAGGAGCCAGACGTTTCCCTTTTCAGAAAAACTTTCGGCCGAGAACGAGCACCGTGACATGCTGAGTCTCTGGGAAAGCAGAGATCCCCAGTGCTGTTGCGGCTAAAGATAGGCTGCAGAGGGATAGTGAAGACCAGCAAGATCTTTCAGGGCTGGCACCTTCCTTGTGGGAGAAGGAGCCAGACGTTTGCCTTTTCAGAAAAAGGCTCTGCCGAGCGCGAGCACCGTGACATGCTGAGTCTCTGGGAAAGCAGAGATCCCCAGTGCTGTTGTGCCTGTGGATAGGCTGCAGGGGGACGGTGAAGACCAGCAAGATCTTTCAGGGCTGGCACCTTCCTTGTGGGAGAAGGAGCCAGACGTTTGCCTTTTCAGAAAAAGTTTCTGCCGAGAACGAGCACCGTGACATGCTGAGTCTCTGGGAAAGCAGAGATCCCCAGTGCTGTTGCGGATAAAGATAGGCTGCAGAGGGATAGTGAAGACCTGCAAGAGCTTTCAGGGCTGGCACCTTCCTTGTGGGAGAAGGAGCCAGACGTTTGCCTTTTCAGAAAAACTTTCTGCCGAGAACGAGCACCGTGACATGCTGAGTCTCTGGGAAAGCAGAGATCCCCAGTGCTGTTGTGCCTGTGGATAGGCTGCAGAGGGATAGTGAAGACCAGCAAGATCTTTCAGGGCTGGCACCTTCCTTGTGGGAGAAGGAGCCAGACGTTTGCCTTTTCAGAAAAACTTTCGGCCGAGAACGAGCACCGTGACATGCTGAGTCTCTGGGAAAGCAGAGATCCCCAGTGCTGTTGCGGCTAAAGATAGGCTGCAGAGGGATAGTGAAGACCAGCAAGATCTTTCAGGGCTGGCACCTTCCTTGTGGGAGAAGGAGCCAGACGTTTGCCTTTTCAGAAAAAGGCTCTGCCGAGAGCGAGCACCATGAGATGCTGAGTCTCTGGGAAAGCAGAGATCCCCAGTGCTGTTGTGCCTGTGGATAGGCTGCAGGGGGACGGTGAAGACCAGCAAGAGCTTTCAGGGCTGGCACCTTCCTTGTGGGAGAAGGAGCCAGACGTTTGCCTTTTCAGAAAAAGTTTCTGCCGAGAACGAGCACCGTGACATGCTGAGTCTCTGGAAAAGCAGAGATCCCCAGTGCTGTTGTGCCTGTGGATAGGCTGCAGAGGGATAGTGAAGACCAGCAAGAGCTTTCAGGGCTGGCACCTTCCTTGTGGGAGAAGGAGCCAGACGTTTGCCTTTTCAGAAAAAGGCTCTGCCGAGAGCGAGCACCATGAGATGCTGAGTCTCTGAGAAAGCAGAGATCCCCAGTGCTATTGTGCCTGTGGATAGGCTGCAGGGGGACGGTGAAGACCAGCAAGATCTTTCAGGTCTGGCACCTTCCTTGTGGGAGAAGGAGCCAGACGTTTGCCTTTTCAGAAAAAGGCTCTGCCAAGAGCGAGCACCATGAGATGCTGAGTCTCTGGGAAAGCAGAGATCCCCAGTGCTGTTGTGCCTGTGGATAGGCTGCAGGGGGACGGTGAAGACCAGCAAGAGCTTTCAGGGCTGGCACCTTCCTTGTGGGAGAAGGAGCCAGACGTTTGCCTTTTCAGAAAAAGTTTCTGCCGAGAACGAGCACCGTGACATGCTGAGTCTCTGGGAAAGCAGAGATCCCCAGTGCTGTTGCGGCTAAAGATAGGCTGCAGAGGGATAGTGAAGACCAGCAAGACCTTTCAGGGCTGGCACCTTCCGTGTGGTAGAAGGAGCCAGACGTTTGCCTTTTCAGAAAAAGGCTCTGCCGAGAGCGAGCACCATAAGATGCTGAGTCTCTGAGAAAGCAGAGATCCCCAGTGCTATTGTGCCTGTGGATAGGCTGCAGGGGGACGGTGAAGACCAGCAAGATCTTTCAGGGCTGGCACCTTCCTTGTGGGAGAAGGAGCCAGACGTTTGCCTTTTCAGAAAAAGTTTCTGCCGAGAACTAGCACCGTGACATGCTGAGTCTCTGGGAAAGCAGAGATCCCCAGTGCTGTTGTGCCTGTGGATAGGCTGCAGGGGGACGGTGAAGACCAGCTGAAATCTTTCAGGGCTGGCACCTTCCTTCTGGGAGAAGGAGCCAGACGTTTGCCTTTATAGAAAAAGTTTCTGCCGAGAACGAGCACCGTGACATGCTGAGTCTCTGGAAAAGCAGAGATCCCCAGTGCTGTTGCGGCTAAAGATAGGCTGCAGAGGGATAGTGAAGACCTGCAAGAGCTTTCAGGGCTGGCAGCTTCCTTGTGGGAGAAGGAGCCAGACGTTTGCCTTTTCAGAAAAAGTTTCTGCCGAGAACGAGCACCGTGACATGCTGAGTCTCTGGGAAAGCAGAGATCCCCAGTGCTGTTGCGGTTAAAGATATGCTGCAGAGGGATAGTGAAGACCTGCAAGAGCTTTCAGGGCTGGCAGCTTCCTTGTGGGAGAAGGAGCCAGACATTTGCCTTTTCAGAAAAAGTTTCTGCCGAGAACGAGCACCGTGACATGCTGAGTCTCTGGAAAAGCAGAGATCCCCAGTGCTGTTGCAGCTAAAGATAGGCTGCACAGGGATAGTGAAGACCTGCAAGAGCTTTCAGGGCTGGCACCTTCCTTGTGGGAGAAGGAGCCAGACGTTTGCCTTTTCAGAAAAAGGCTCTGCCGAGAGCGAGCACCATGAGATGCTGAGTCTCTGGGAAAGCACAGATCCCCAGTGCTGCTGTGCCTGTGGATAGGCTGCAGGGGCACGGTGAAGACCAGCAAGAGCTTTCAGGGCTGGCACCTTCCTTGTGGGAGAAGGAGCCAGACGTTTGACTTTTCAGAAAAAGTTTCTGCCGAGAACGAGCACCGTGACATGCTGAGTCTCTGGGAAAGCAGAGATCCCCAGTGCTGTTGTGCCTGTGGATAGGCTGCAGGGGGACGGTGAAGACCAGCAAGATCTTTCAGGGCTGGCACCTTCCTTGTGGGAGAAGGAGCCAGACGTTTGCCTTTTCAGAAAAAGTTTCTGCCGAGAACGAGCACCGTGACATGCTGAGTCTCTGGGAAAGCAGAGATCCCCAGTGCTGTTGCGACTAAAGATAGGCTGCAGAGGGATAGTGAAGACCAGCAAGAGCTTTCAGGGCTGGCACCTTCCTTGTGGGAGAAGGAGCCAGACGTTTGCCTTTTCAGAAAAAGGGTCTGCCGAGAGCGAGCACCATGAGATGCTGAGTCTCTGGGAAAGCAGAGATCCCCAGTGCTGTTGTGCCTGTGGATAGGCTGCAGGGGGACGGTGAAGACCAGCAAGATCTTTCAGGGCTGGCACCTTCCTTGCGGGATAAGGAGCCAGACGTTTGCCTTTTCAGAAAAAGTTTCTGCCGAGAACGAGCACCGTGACATGCGGAGTCTCTGGGAAAGCAGAGATCCCCAGTGCTGTTGCGGCTAAAGATAGGCTGCAGAGGGATAGTGAAGACCTGCAAGAGCTTTCAGGGCTGGCAGCTTCCTTGTGGGAGAAGGAGCCAGACGTTTGCCTTTTCAGAAAAAGTTTCTGCCGAGAACGAGCACCGTGACATGCTGAGTCTCTGGGAAAGCAGAGATCCCCAGTGCTGTTGCGGCTAAAGATATGCTGCAGAGGGATAGTGAAGACCTGCAAGATCTTTCAGGGCTGGCACCTTCCTTGTGGGAGAAGGAGCCAGACATTTGCCTTTTCAGAAAAAGTTTCTGCCGAGAACGAGCACCGTGACATGCTGAGTCTCTGGAAAAGCAGAGATCCCCAGTGCTATTGCGGCTAAAGATAGGCTGCAGAGGGATAGTGAAGACCAGCAAGAGCTTTCAGGGCTGGCAGCTTCCTTGTGGGAGAAGGAGCCAGACGTTTGCCTTTTCAGAAAAAGTTTCTGCCGAGAACGAGCACCGTGACATGCTGAGTCTCTGGGAAAGCAGAGATCCCCAGTGCTGTTGCGGCTAAAGATAGGCTGCAGAGGGATAGTGAAGACCAGCAAGATCTTTCAGGGCTGGCACCTTCCTTGTGGGAGAAGGAGCCAGACGTTTGCCTTTTCAGAAAAAGGCTCTGCCAAGAGCGAGCACCGTGAGATGCTGAGTCTCTGGGAAAGCAGAGATCCCCAGTGCTGTTGTGCCTGTGGATAGGCTGCAGGGGGACGGTGAAGACCAGCAAGAGCTTTCAGGTCTGGCACCTTCCTTGTGGGAGAAGGAGCCAGACGTTTGCCTTTTCAGAAAAAGTTTCTGCCGAGAACGAGCACCGTGACATGCTGAGTCTCTGAGAAAGCAGAGATCCCCAGTGCTATTGTGCCTGTGGATAGGCTGCAGGGGGACGGTGAAGACCAGCAAGATCTTTCAGGGCTGGCACCTTCCTTGTGGGAGAAGGAGCCAGACGTTTGCCTTTTCAGAAAAAGTTTCTGCCGAGAACGAGCACCGTGACATGCTGAGTCTCTGGGAAAGCAGAGATCCCCAGCGCTGTTGTGCCTGTGGATAGGCTGCAGGGGGACGGTGAAGACCAGCTGAAATCTTTCAGGGCTGGCACCTTCCTTCTGGGAGAAGGAGCCAGACGTTTGCCTTTATAGAAAAAGTTTCTGCCGAGAACGAGCACCGTGACATGCTGAGTCTCTGGAAAAGCAGAGATCCCCAGTGCTGTTGTGCCTGTGGATAGGCTGCAGGGGGACGGTGAAGACCAGCAAGATCTTTCAGGGCTGGCACCTTCCTTGTGGGAGAAGGAGCCAGACGTTTGCCTTTTCAGAAAAAGTTTCTGCCGAGAACGAGCACCGTGACATGCTGAGTCTCTGGGAAAGCAGAGATACCCAGTGCTGTTGTGCCTGTGGATAGGCTGCAGAGGGATAGTGAAGACCAGCAAGAGCTTTCAGGGCTGGCACCTTCCTTGTGGGAGAAGGAGCCAGACGTTTGCCTTTTCAGAAAAAGGCTCTGCCGAGAGCGAGCACCATGAGATGCTGAGTCTCTGGGAAAGCAGAGATCCCCAGTGCTGTTGTGCCTGTGGATAGGCTGCAGGGGGACGGTGAAGACCAGCAAGATCTTTCAGGGCTGGCACCTTCCTTGTGGGAGAAGGAGCCAGACGTTTGCCTTTTCAGAAAAAGTTTCTGCCGAGAACGAGCACCGTGACATGCTGAGTCTCTGGGAAAGCAGAGATCCCCAGTGCTGTTGCGGCTAAAGATATGCTGCAGAGGGATAGTGAAGACCTGCAAGAGCTTTCAGGGCTGGCACCTTCCTTGTGGGAGAAGGAGCCAGACATTTGCCTTTTCAGAAAAAGTTTCTGCCGAGAACGAGCACCGTGACATGCTGAGTCTCTGGAAAAGCAGAGATCCCCAGTGCTATTGCGGCTAAAGATAGGCTGCAGAGGGATAGTGAAGACCAGCAAGAGCTTTCAGGGCTGGCAGCTTCCTTGTGGGAGAAGGAGCCAGACGTTTGCCTTTTCAGAAAAAGTTTCTGCCGAGAACGAGCACCGTGACATGCTGAGTCTCTGGGAAAGCAGAGATCCCCAGTGCTGTTGCGGCTAAAGATAGGCTGCAGAGGGATAGTGAAGACCAGCAAGATCTTTCAGGGCTGGCACCTTCCTTGTGGGAGAAGGAGCCAGACGTTTGCCTTTTCAGAAAAAGGCTCTGCCAAGAGCGAGCACCGTGAGATGCTGAGTCTCTGGGAAAGCAGAGATCCCCAGTGCTGTTGTGCCTGTGGATAGGCTGCAGGGGGACGGTGAAGACCAGCAAGAGCTTTCAGGTCTGGCACCTTCCTTGTGGGAGAAGGAGCCAGACGTTTGCCTTTTCAGAAAAAGTTTCTGCCGAGAACGAGCACCGTGACATGCTGAGTCTCTGAGAAAGCAGAGATCCCCAGTGCTATTGTGCCTGTGGATAGGCTGCAGGGGGACGGTGAAGACCAGCAAGATCTTTCAGGGCTGGCACCTTCCTTGTGGGAGAAGGAGCCAGACGTTTGCCTTTTCAGAAAAAGTTTCTGCCGAGAACGAGCACCGTGACATGCTGAGTCTCTGGGAAAGCAGAGATCCCCAGCGCTGTTGTGCCTGTGGATAGGCTGCAGGGGGACGGTGAAGACCAGCTGAAATCTTTCAGGGCTGGCACCTTCCTTCTGGGAGAAGGAGCCAGACGTTTGCCTTTATAGAAAAAGTTTCTGCCGAGAACGAGCACCGTGACATGCTGAGTCTCTGGAAAAGCAGAGATCCCCAGTGCTGTTGTGCCTGTGGATAGGCTGCAGGGGGACGGTGAAGACCAGCAAGATCTTTCAGGGCTGGCACCTTCCTTGTGGGAGAAGGAGCCAGACGTTTGCCTTTTCAGAAAAAGTTTCTGCCGAGAACGAGCACCGTGACATGCTGAGTCTCTGGGAAAGCAGAGATACCCAGTGCTGTTGTGCCTGTGGATAGGCTGCAGAGGGATAGTGAAGACCAGCAAGAGCTTTCAGGGCTGGCACCTTCCTTGTGGGAGAAGGAGCCAGACGTTTGCCTTTTCAGAAAAAGGCTCTGCCGAGAGCGAGCACCATGAGATGCTGAGTCTCTGGGAAAGCAGAGATCCCCAGTGCTGTTGTGCCTGTGGATAGGCTGCAGGGGGACGGTGAAGACCAGCAAGATCTTTCAGGGCTGGCACCTTCCTTGTGGGAGAAGGAGCCAGACGTTTGCCTTTTGAGAAAAAGTTTCTGCCGAGAACGAGCACCATGAGATGCTGAGTCTCTGGGAAAGCAGAGATCCTCAGTGCTGTTGCGGCTAATGATAGGCTGCAGAGGGATAGTGAAGACCAGCAAGATCTTTCAGGGCTGGCACCTTCCTTGTGGGAGAAGGAGCCAGACGTTTGCCTTTTCAGAAATAGTTTCTGCCGAGAACGAGCACCGTGACATGCTGAGTCTCTGGGAAAGCAGAGATCCCCAGTGCTGTTGCGGCTAAAGATATGCTGCAGAGGGATACTGAAGACCAGCAAGAGCTTTCAGGGCTGGCACCTTCCTTGTGGGAGAAGGAGCCAGACATTTGCCTTTTCAGAAAAAGTTTCTGCCGAGAACGAGCACCGTGACATGCTGAGTCTCTGGGAAAGCAGAGATCCCCAGTGCTGTTGCGGCTAAAGATAGGCTGCAGAGGGATAGTGAAGACCAGCAAGAGCTTTCAGGGCTGGCACCTTCCTTGTGGGAGAAGGAGCCAGACGTTTGCCTTTTCAGAAAAAGTTTCTGCCGAGAACGAGCACCGTGACATGCTGAGTCTCTGGGAAAGCAGAGATCGCCAGTGCTGTTGTGGCTAAAGATAGGCTGCAGAGGGATAGTGAAGACCTGCAAGAGCTTTCAGGGCTGGCACCTTCCTTGTGGGAGAAGGAGCCAGACGTTTGCCTTTTCAGAAAAAGTTTCTGCCGAGAACGAGCACCATGAGATGCTGAGTCTCTGGGAAAGCAGAGATCCTCAGTGCTGTTGCGGCTATAGATAGCTGCAGAGGGATAGTGAAGACCTGCAAGATCTTTCAGGGCTGGCACCTTCCTTGTGGGAGAAGGAGCGAGACGTTTGCCTTTTCAGAAAAAGGCTCTGCCGAGAGCGAGCACCATGAGATGCTGAGTCTCTGGGAAAGCAGAGATCCCCAGTGCTGTTGTGCCTGTGGATAGGCTGCAGGGGGACGGTGAAGACCAGCAAGAGCTTTCAGGGCTGGCACCTTCCTTGTGGGAGAAGGAGCCAGACGTTTGCCTTTTCAGAAAAAGTTTCTGCCGAGAACGAGCACCGTGACATGCTGAGTCTCTGGAAAAGCAGAGATCCTCAGTGCTGTTGCGGCTAAATATAGGCTGCAGAGGGATAGTGAAGACCAGCAAGATCTTTCAGGGCTGGCACCTTCCTTGTGGGAGAAGGAGCCAGACGTTTGCCTTTTCAGAAAAAGTTTCTGCCGAGAACGAGCACCGTGACATGCTGAGTCTCTGGAAAAGCAGAGATCCCCAGTGCTGTTGAGGCTAAAGATAGGCTGCAGAGGGATAGTGAAGACCAGCAAGAGCTTTCAGGGCTGGCACCTTCCTTGTGGTAGAAGGAGCCAGACGTTTGCCTTTTCAGAAAAAGGCTCTGCCGAGAGCGAGCACCATGAGATGCTGAGTCTCTGAGAAAGCAGAGATCCCCAGTGCTATTGTGCCTGTGGATAGGCTGCAGGGGGACGGTGAAGACCAGCAAGATCTTTCAGGGCTGGCACCTTCCTTGTGGGAGAAGGAGCCAGACGTTTGCCTTTTCAGAAAAAGTTTCTGCCGAGAACGAGCACCGTGACATGCTGAGTCTCTGGGAAAGCAGAGATCCCCAGTGCTGTTGTGCCTGTGGATAGGCTGCAGGGGGACGGTGAAGACCAGCTGAAATCTTTCAGGGCTGGCACCTTCCTTGTGGGAGAAGGAGCCAGACGTTTGCCTTTATAGAAAAAGTTTCTGCCGAGAACGAGCACCGTGACATGCTGAGTCTCTGGAAAAGCAGAGATCCCCAGTGCTTTTGCGGCTAAAGATATGCTGCAGAGGGATAGTGAAGACCTGCAAGAGCTTTCAGGGCTGGCAGCTTCCTTGTGGGAGAAGGAGCCAGACGTTTGCCTTTTCAGAAAAAGTTTCTGCCGAGAACGAGCACCGTGACATGCTGAGTCTCTGGGAAAGCAGAGATCCCCAGTGCTGTTGCGGTTAAAAATATGCTGCAGAGGGATAGTGAAGACCTGCAAGAGCTTTCAGGGCTGGCAGCTTCCTTGTGGGAGAAGGAGCCAGACATTTGCCTTTTCAGAAAAAGTTTCTGCCGAGAACGAGCACCGTGACATGCTGAGTCTCTGGGAAAGCAGAGATCCCCAGTGCTGTTGTGCCTGTGGATAGGCTGCAGGGGGACGGTGAAGACCAGCAAGATCTTTCAGGGCTGGCACCTTCCTTGTGGGAGAAGGAGCCAGACGTTTGCCTTTTCAGAAAAAGATTCTGCCGAGAACGAGCACCGTGACATGCTGAGTCTCTGGGAAAGCAGAGATCCCCAGTGCTGTTGCGACTAAAGATAGGCTGCAGAGGGATAGTGAAGACCAGCAAGAGCTTTCAGGGCTGGCACCTTCCTTGTGGGAGAAGGAGCCAGACGTTTGCCTTTTCAGAAAAAGGGTCTGCCGAGAGCGAGCACCATGAGATGCTGAGTCTCTGGGAAAGCAGAGATCCCCAGTGCTGTTGTGCCTGTGGATAGGCTGCAGGGGGACGGTGAAGACCAGCAAGAGCTTTCAGGGCTGGCACCTTCCTTGTGGGAGAAGGAGCCAGACGTTTGCCTTTTCAGAAAAAGTTTCTGCCTTGAACGAGCACCGTGACATGCTGAGTCTCTGGAAAAGCAGAGATCCCCAGTGCTGTTGCGGCTAAAGATAGGCTGCAGAGGGATAGTGAAGACCTGCAAGAGCTTTCAGGGCTGGCACCTTCCTTGTGGGAGAAGGAGCCAGACGTTTGCCTTTTCAGAAAAAGTTTCTGCCGAGAACGAGCACCGTGACATGCTGAGTCTCTGGGAAAGCAGAGATCCCCAGTGCTGTTGCGGCTAAAGATATGCTGCAGAGGGATAGTGAAGACCTGCAAGAGCTTTCAGGGCTGGCACCTTCCTTGTGGGAGAAGGAGCCAGACATTTGCCTTTTCAGAAAAAGTTTCTGCCGAGAACGAGCACCGTGACATGCTGAGTCTCTGGGAAAGCAGAGATCCCCAGTGCTGTTGTGCCTGTGGATAGGCTGCAGGGGGACGGTGAAGACCAGCTGAAATCTTTCAGGGCTGGCACCTTCCTTCTGGGAGAAGGAGCCAGACGTTTGCCTTTATAGAAAAAGTTTCTGCCGAGAACGAGCACCGTGACATGCTGAGTCTCTGGAAAAGCAGAGATCCCCAGTGCTGTTGCGGCTAAAGATAGGCTGCAGAGGGATAGTGAAGACCTGCAAGAGCTTTCAGGGCTGGCAGCTTCCTTGTGGGAGAAGGAGCCAGACGTTTGCCTTTTCAGAAAAAGTTTCTGCCGAGAACGAGCACCGTGACATGCTGAGTCTCTGGGAAAGCAGAGATCCCCAGTGCTGTTGCGGCTAAAGATATGCTGCAGAGGGATAGTGAAGACCAGCAAGAGCTTTCAGGGCTGGCAGTTTCCTTGTGGGAGAAGGAGCCAGACATTTGCCTTTTCAGAAAAAGTTTCTGCCGAGAACGAGCACCGTGACATGCTGAGTCTCTGGAAAAGCAGAGATCCCCAGTGCTGTTGCAGCTAAAGATAGGCTGCAGAGGGATAGTGAAGACCTGCAAGAGCTTTCAGGGCTGGCACCTTCCTTGTGGGAGAAGGAGCCAGACGTTTGCCTTTTCAGAAAAAGGCTCTGCCGAGAGCGAGCACCATGAGATGCTGAGTCTCTGGGAAAGCACAGATCCCCAGTGCTGTTGTGCCTGTGGATAGGCTGCAGGGGCACGGTGAAGACCAGCAAGAGCTTTCAGGGCTGGCACCTTCCTTGTGGGAGAAGGAGCCAGACGTTTGCCTTTTCAGAAAAAGGGTCTGCCGAGAACGAGCACCGTGACATGCTGAGTCTCTGGGAAAGCAGAGATCCCCAGTGCTGTTGTGCCTGTGGATAGGCTGCAGGGGGACGGTGAAGACCAGCAAGAGCTTTCAGGGCTGGCACCTTCCTTGTGGGAGAAGGAGCCAGACGTTTGCCTTTTCAGAAAAAGTTTCTGCCGAGAACGAGCACCGTGACATGCTGAGTCTCTGGGAAAGCAGAGATCCCCAGTGCTGTTGTGCCTGTGGATAGGCTGCAGGGGGACGGTGAAGACCAGCTGAAATCTTTCAGGGCTGGCACCTTCCTTGTGGGAGAAGGAGCCAGACGTTTGCCTTTATAGAAAAAGTTTCTGCCGAGAACGAGCACCGTGACATGCTGAGTCTCTGGGAAAGCAGAGATCCCCAGTGCTCTTGCGGCTAAAGATAGGCTGCAGAGGGATAGTGAAGACCTGCAAGAGCTTTCAGGGCTGGCAGCTTCCTTGTGGGAGAAGGAGCCAGACGTTTGCCTTTTCAGAAAAAGTTTCTGCCGAGAACGAGCACCGTGACATGCTGTGTCTCTGGGAAAGCAGAGATCCTCAGTGCTGTTGCGGCTATAGATAGCTGCAGAGGGATAGTGAAGACCTGCAAGATCTTTCAGGGCTGGCACCTTCCTTGTGGGAGAAGGAGCCAGACGTTTGCCTTTTCAGAAAAAGGCTCTGCCGAGAGCGGGCACCATGAGATGCTGAGTCTCTGGGAAAGCAGAGATCCCCAGTGCTGTTGTGCCTGTGGATAGGCTGCAGAGGGATAGTGAAGACCAGCAAGATCTTTCAGGGCTGGCACCTTCCTTGTGGGAGAAGGAGCCAGACGTTTGCCTTTTCAGAAAAAGGCTCTGCCGAGAGCAAGCACCATGAGATGCTGAGTCTCTGGGAAAGCAGAGATCCCCAGTGCTGTTGTGCCTGTGGATAGGCTGCAGGGGGACGGTGAAGACCAGCAAGATCTTTCAGGGCTGGCACCTTCCTTGTGGGAGAAGGAGCCAGACGTTTGCCTTTTGAGAAAAAGTTTCTGCCGAGAACGAGCACCATGAGATGCTGAGTCTCTGGGAAAGCAGAGATCCTCAGTGCTGTTGCGGCTAAAGATAGGCTGCAGAGGGATAGTGAAGACCAGCAAGATCTTTCAGGGCTGGCACCTTCCTTGTGGGAGAAGGAGCCAGACGTTTGCCTTTTCAGAAATAGTTTCTGCCGAGAACGAGCACCGTGACATGCTGAGTCTCTGGGAAAGCAGAGATCCCCAGTGCTGTTGCGGCTAAAGATAGGCTGCAGAGGGATAGTGAAGACCAGCAAGATCTTTCAGGGCTGGCACCTTCCTTGTGGGAGAAGGAGCCAGACGTTTGCCTTTTCAGAAAAAGGCTCTGCCAAGAGCGAGCACCATGAGATGCTGAGTCTCTGAGAAAGCAGAGATCCCCAGTGCTATTGTGCCTGTGGATAGGCTGCAGGGGGACGGTGAAGACCAGCAAGATCTTTCAGGGCTGGCACCTTCCTTGTGGGAGAAGGAGCCAGACGTTTGCCTTTTCAGAAAAAGTTTCTGCCTTGAACGAGCACCGTGACATGCTGAGTCTCTGGAAAAGCAGAGATCCCCAGTGCTGTTGTGCCTGTGGATAGGCTGCAGGGGGACGGTGAAGACCAGCTGAAATCTTTCAGGGCTGGCACCTTCCTTCTGGGAGAAGGAGCCAGACGTTTGCCTTTATAGAAAAAGTTTCTGCCGAGAACGAGCACCGTGACATGCTGAGTCTCTGGAAAAGCAGAGATCCCCAGTGCTGTTGCGGCTAAAGATAGGCTGCAGAGGGATAGTGAAGACCTGCAAGAGCTTTCAGGGCTGGCAGCTTCCTTGTGGGAGAAGGAGCCAGACGTTTGCCTTTTCAGAAAAAGTTTCTGCCGAGAACGAGCACCGTGACATGCTGAGTCTCTGGGAAAGCAGAGATCCCCAGTGCTGTTGCGGTTAAAGATATGCTGCAGAGGGATAGTGAAGACCTGCAAGAGCTTTCAGGGCTGGCAGCTTCCTTGTGGGAGAAGGAGCCAGACATTTGCCTTTTCAGAAAAAGTTTCTGCCGAGAACGAGCACCGTGACATGCTGAGTCTCTGGGAAAGCAGAGATCCCCAGTGCTGTTGTGCCTGTGGATAGGCTGCAGGGGGACGGTGAAGACCAGCAAGATCTTTCAGGGCTGGCACCTTCCTTGTGGGAGAAGGAGCCAGACGTTTGCCTTTTCAGAAAAAGTTTCTGCCGAGAACGAGCACCGTGACATGCTGAGTCTCTGGGAAAGCAGAGATCCCCAGTGCTGTTGCGGCTAAAGATATGCTGCAGAGGGATAGTGAAGACCTGCAAGAGCTTTCAGGGCTGGCACCTTCCTTGTGGGAGAAGGAGCCAGACATTTGCCTTTTCAGAAAAAGTTTCTGCCGAGAACGAGCACCGTGACATGCTGAGTCTCTGGAAAAGCAGAGATCCCCAGTGCTGTTGCGGCTAAAGATAGGCTGCAGAGGGATAGTGAAGACCAGCAAGAGCTTTCAGGGCTGGCACCTTCCTTGTGGGAGAAGGAGCCAGACGTTTGCCTTTTCAGAAAAAGTTTCTGCCGAGAACGAGCACCGTGACATGCTGAGTCTCTGGGAAAGCAGAGATCCCCAGTGCTGTTGCGGCTAAAGATAGGCTGCAGAGGGATAGTGAAGACCAGCAAGAGCTTTCAGGGCTGGCACCTTCCTTGTGGGAGAAGGAGCCAGACGTTTGCCTTTTCAGAAAAAGGCTCTGCCAAGAGCGAGCACCGTGAGATGCTGAGTCTCTGGGAAAGCAGAGATCCCCAGTGCTGTTGTGCCTGTGGATAGGCTGCAGGGGGACGGTGAAGACCAGCAAGAGCTTTCAGGTCTGGCACCTTCCTTGTGGGAGAAGGAGCCAGACGTTTGCCTTTTCAGAAAAAGTTTCTGCCGAGAACGAGCACCGTGACATGCTGAGTCTCTGAGAAAGCAGAGATCCCCAGTGCTATTGTGCCTGTGGATAGGCTGCAGGGGGACGGTGAAGACCAGCAAGATCTTTCAGGGCTGGCACCTTCCTTGTGGGAGAAGGAGCCAGACGTTTGCCTTTTCAGAAAAAGTTTCTGCCGAGAACGAGCACCGTGACATGCTGAGTCTCTGGGAAAGCAGAGTTCCCCAGTGCTGTTGCGGCTAAAGATAGGCTGCAGAGGGATAGTGAAGACCTGCAAGATCTTTCAGGGCTGGCACCTTCCTTGTGGGAGAAGGAGCCAGACGTTTGCCTTTTCAGAGAAAGGGTCTGCCGAGAGCGAGCACCATGAGATGCTGAGTCTCTGGGAAAGCAGAGATCCCCAGTGCTGTTGTGCCTGTGGATAGGCTGCAGGGGGACGGTGAAGACCAGCAAGAGCTTTCAGGGCTGGCACCTTCCTTGTGGGAGAAGGAGCCAGACGTTTGCCTTTTCAGAAATAGTTTCTGCCGAGAACGAGCACCGTGACATGCTGAGTCTCTGGGAAAGCAGAGATCCTCAGTGCTGTTACGGCTAAAGATAGGCTGCAGAGGGATAGTGAAGACCAGCAAGAGCTTTCAGGGCTGGCACCTTCCTTGTGGTAGAAGGAGCCAGACGTTTGCCTTTTCAGAAAAAGGCTCTGCCGAGAGCGAGCACCATGAGATGCTGAGTCTCTGAGAAAGCAGAGATCCCCAGTGCTATTGTGCCTGTGGATAGGCTGCAGGGGGACGGTGAAGACCAGCAAGAGCTTTCAGGGCTGGCACCTTCCTTGTGGGAGAAGGAGCCAGACGTTTGCCTTTTCAGAAAAAGTTTCTGCCGAGAACGAGCACCGTGACATGCTGAGTCTCTGGGAAAGCAGAGATCCCCAGTGATGTTGTGCCTGTGGATAGGCTGCAGGGGGACGGTGAAGACCAGCAAGATCTTTCAGGGCTGGCACCTTCCTTGTGGGAGAAGGAGCCAGACGTTTGCCTTTTCAGAAAAAGTTTCTGCCGAGAACGAGCACCGTGACATGCTGAGTCTCTGGGAAAGCAGAGATCCTCAGTGCTGTTACGGCTAAAGATAGGCTGCAGAGGGATAGTGAAGACCAGCAAGAGCTTTCAGGGCTGGCACCTTCCTTGTGGGAGAAGGAGCCAGACGTTTGCCTTTTCAGAAATAGTTTCTGCCAAGAACGAGCACCGTGACATGCTGAGTCTCTGGGAAAGCAGAGATCCCCAGTGCTGTTGTGCCTGTGGATAGGCTGCAGGGGGACGGTGAAGACCAGCAAGAGCTTTCAGGTCTGGCACCTTCCTTGTGGGAGAAGGAGCCAGACGTTTGCCTTTTCAGAAAAAGTTTCTGCCGAGAACGAGCACCGTGACATGCGGAGTCTCTGGAAAAGCAGAGATACCCAGTGCTGTTGCGGCTAAAGATAGGCTGCAGAGGGATAGTGAAGACCTGCAAGAGCTTTCAGGGCTGGCACCTTCCTTGTGGGAGAAGGAGCCAGACATTTGCCTTTTCAGAAAAAGTTTCTGCCGAGAACGAGCACCGTGACATGCTGAGTCTCTGGAAAAGCAGAGATCCCCAGTGCTGTTGCGGCTAAAGATAGGCTGCAGAGGGATAGTGAAGACCTGCAAGAGCTTTCAGGGCTGGCACCTTCCTTGTGGGAGAAGGAGCCAGACGTTTGCCTTTTCAGAAAAAGTTTCTGCCGAGAACGAGCACCGTGACATGCTGAGTCTCTGGGAAAGCAGAGATCCCCAGTGCTGTTGTGCCTGTGGATAGGCTGCAGGGGGACGGTGAAGACCAGCAAGATCTTTCAGGGCTGGCACCTTCCTTGTGGTAGAAGGAGCCAGACGTTTGCCTTTTCAGAGAAAGGGTCTGCCGAGAGCGAGCACCATGAGATGCTGAGTCTCTGGGAAATCAGAGATCCCCAGTGCTGTTGTGCCTGTGGATAGGCTGCAGGGGGACGGTGAAGACCAGCAAGAGCTTTCAGGGCTGGCACCTTCCTTGTGGGAGAAGGAGCCAGACGTTTGCCTTTTCAGAAATAGTTTCTGCCGAGAACGAGCACCATGACATGCTGAGTCTCTGGGAAAGCAGAGATCCTCAGTGCTGTTACGGCTAAAGATAGGCTGCAGAGGGATAGTGAAGACCAGCAAGAGCTTTCAGGGCTGGCACCTTCCTTGTGGGAGAAGGAGCCAGACGTTTGCCTTTTCAGAAAAAGTTTCTGCCGAGAACGAGCACCATGACATGCTGAGTCTCTGGAAAAGCAGAGATCCCCAGTGCTGTTGCGGCTAAAGATAGGCTGCAGAGGGATAGTGAAGACCAGCAAGAGCTTTCAGGGCTGGCACCTTCCTTGTGGTAGAAGGAGCCAGACGTTTGCCTTTTCAGAAAAAGGCTCTGCCGAGAGCGAGCACCATGAGATGCTGAGTCTCTGAGAAAGCAGAGATCCCCAGTGCTATTGTGCCTGTGGATAGGCTGCAGGGGGACGGTGAAGACCAGCAAGAGCTTTCAGGGCTTGCACCTTCCTTGTGGGAGAAGGAGCCAGACGTTTGCCTTTTCAGAAAAAGTTTCTGCCGAGAACGAGCACCGTGACATGCTGAGTCTCTGGGAAAGCAGAGATCCCCAGTGCTGTTGTGCCTGTGGATAGGCTGCAGGGGGACGGTGAAGACCAGCAAGATCTTTCAGGGCTGGCACCTTCCTTGTGGGAGAAGGAGCCAGACGTTTGCCTTTTCAGAAAAAGTTTCTGCCGAGAACAAGCACCGTGACATGCTGAGTCTCTGGGAAAGCAGAGATCCTCAGTGCTGTTACGGCTAAAGATAGGCTGCAGAGGGATAGTGAAGACCAGCAAGAGCTTTCAGGGCTGGCACCTTCCTTGTGGGAGAAGGAGCCAGACGTTTGCCTTTTCAGAAATAGTTTCTGCCAAGAACGAGCACCGTGACATGCTGAGTCTCTGGGAAAGCAGAGATCCCCAGTGCTGTTGTGCCTGTGGATAGGCTGCAGGGGGACGGTGAAGACCAGCAAGAGCTTTCAGGGCTGGCACCTTCCTTGTGGGAGAAGGAGCCAGACGTTTGCCTTTTCAGAAAAAGTTTCTGCCGAGAACGAGCACCGTGACATGCGGAGTCTCTGGAAAAGCAGAGATACCCAGTGCTGTTGCGGCTAAAGATAGGCTGCAGAGGGATAGTGAAGACCTGCAAGAGCTTTCAGGGCTGGCACCTTCCTTGTGGGAGAAGGAGCCAGACATTTGCCTTTTCAGAAAAAGTTTCTGCCGAGAACGAGCACCGTGACATGCTGAGTCTCTGGAAAAGCAGAGATCCCCAGTGCTGTTGCGGCTAAAGATAGGCTGCAGAGGGATAGTGAAGACCTGCAAGAGCTTTCAGGGCTGGCACCTTCCTTGTGGGAGAAGGAGCCAGACGTTTGCCTTTTCAGAAAAAGGGTCTGCCGAGAGCGAGCACCATGAGATGCTGAGTCTCTGGGAAAGCAGAGATCGCCAGTGCTGTTGCGGCTAAAGATAGGCTGCAGAGGGATAGTGAAGACCAGCAAGAGCTTTCAGGGCTGGCACCTTCCTTGTGGGAGAAGGAGCCAGACGTTTGCCTTTTGAGAAAAAGTTTCTGCCGAGAACGAGCACCGTGACATGCTGAGTCCCTGGGAAAGCAGAGATCCCCAGTGCTGTTGTGCCTGTGGATAGGCTGCAGGGGGACGGTGAAGACCAGCAAGATCTTTCAGGGCTGGCACCTTCCTTGTGGGAGAAGGAGCCAGACGTTTGCCTTTTCAGAAATAGTTTCTGCCGAGAACGAGCACCGTGACATGCTGAGTCTCTGGGAAAGCAGAGATCCTCAGTGCTGTTACGGCTAAAGATAGGCTGCAGAGGGATAGTGAAGACCAGCAAGAGCTTTCAGGGCTGGCACCTTCCTTGTGGGAGAAGGAGCCAGACGTTTGCCTTTTCAGAAAAAGTTTCTGCCGAGAACGAGCACCATGACATGCTGAGTCTCTGGGAAAGCAGAGATCCCCAGTGCTGTTGCGGCTAAAGATAGGCTGCAGAGGGATAGTGAAGACCAGCAAGAGCTTTCAGGGCTGGCACCTTCCTTGTGGGAGAAGGAGCCAGACGTTTGCCTTTTCAGAAAAAGTTTCTGCCGAGAACGAGCACCGTGACATGCTGAGTCTCTGGGAAAGCAGAGATCCTCAGTGCTGTTGCAGCTAAAGATAGGCTGCAGAGGGATAGTGAAGACCAGCAAGAGCTTTCAGGGCTGGCACCTTCCTTGTGGGAGAAGGAGCCAGACGTTTGCCTTTTCAGAAAAAGTTTCTGCCGAGAACGAGCACCGTGACATGCTGAGTCTCTGGGAAAGCAGAGATCCCCAGTGCTGTTTTGCCTGTGGATAGGCTGCAGGGGGACGGTGAAGACCAGCAAGATCTTTCAGGGCTGGCACCTTCCTTGTGGGAGAAGGAACCAGACGTTTGCCTTTTCAGAAAAAGTTTCTGCCGAGAACGAGCACCGTGACATGCTGAGTCTCTGGGAAAGCAGAGATCCTCAGTGCTGTTACGGCTAAAGATAGGCTGCAGAGGGATAGTGAAGACCAGCAAGAGCTTTCAGGGCTGGCACCTTCCTTGTGGGAGAAGGAGCCAGACGTTTGCCTTTTCAGAAAAAGGCTCTGCCGAGAACGAGCACCGTGACATGCTGAGTCTCTGGAAAAGCAGAGATCCCCAGTGCTGTTGCGGCTATAGATAGCTGCAGAGGGATAGTGAAGACCAGCAAGATCTTTCAGGGCTGGCACCTTCCTTGTGGGAGAAGGAGCGAGACGTTTGCCTTTTCAGAAAAAGGGTCTGCCGAGAGCGAGCACCATGAGATGCTGAGTCTCTGGGAAAGCAGAGATCCCCAGTGCTGTTGTGCCTGTGGATAGGCTGCAGGGGGACGGTGAAGACCAGCAAGATCTTTCAGGGCTGGCACCTTCCTTGTGGGAGAAGGAGCCAGATGTTTGCCTTTTCAGAAAAAGTTTCTGCCGAGAACGAGCACCGTGACATGCGGAGTCTCTGGAAAAGCAGAGATACCCAGTGCTGTTGCGGCTAAAGATAGGCTGCAGAGGGATAGTGAAGACCTGCAAGAGCTTTCAGGGCTGGCACCTTCCTTGTGGGAGAAGGAGCCAGACATTTGCCTTTTCAGAAAAAGTTTCTGCCGAGAACGAGCACCGTGACATGCTGAGTCTCTGGAAAAGCAGAGATCCCCAGTGCTGTTGCGGCTAAAGATAGGCTGCAGAGGGATAGTGAAGACCTGCAAGAGCTTTCAGGGCTGGCACCTTCCTTGTGGGAGAAGGAGCCAGACGTTTGCCTTTTCAGAAAAAGTTTCTGCCGAGAACGAGCACCGTGACATGCTGAGTCTCTGGGAAAGCAGAGATCCCCAGTGCTGTTGTGCCTGTGGATAGGCTGCAGGGGGACGGTGAAGACCAGCAAGATCTTTCAGGGCTGGCACCTTCCTTGTTGGAGAAGGAGCCAGACGTTTGCCTTTTCAGAAAAAGTTTCTGCCGAGAACGAGCACCGTGACATGCTGAGTCTCTGGGAAAGCAGAGATCCCCAGTGCTGTTGCGGCTAAAGATATGCTGCAGAGGGATAGTGAAGACCAGCAAGAGCTTTCAGGGCTGGCACCTTCCTTGTGGGAGAAGGAGCCAGACGTTTGCCTTTTCAGAAAAAGGCTCTGCCGAGAACGAGCACCGTGACATGCTGAGTCTCTGGGAAAGCAGAGATCCCCAGTGCTGTTGTGCCTGTGGATAGGCTGCAGGGGGACGGTGAAGACCAGCAAGATCTTTCAGGGCTGGCACCTTCCTTGTGGTAGAAGGAGCCAGACGTTTGCCTTTTCAGAGAAAGGGTCTGCCGAGAGCGAGCACCATGAGATGCTGAGTCTCTGGGAAATCAGAGATCCCCAGTGCTGTTGTGCCTGTGGATAGGCTGCAGGGGGACGGTGAAGACCAGCAAGAGCTTTCAGGGCTGGCACCTTCCTTGTGGGAGAAGGAGCCAGACGTTTGCCTTTTCAGAAATAGTTTCTGCCGAGAACGAGCACCATGACATGCTGAGTCTCTGGGAAAGCAGAGATCCTCAGTGCTGTTACGGCTAAAGATAGGCTGCAGAGGGATAGTGAAGACCAGCAAGAGCTTTCAGGGCTGGCACCTTCCTTGTGGGAGAAGGAGCCAGACGTTTGCCTTTTCAGAAAAAGTTTCTGCCGAGAACGAGCACCATGACATGCTGAGTCTCTGGAAAAGCAGAGATCCCCAGTGCTGTTGCGGCTAAAGATAGGCTGCAGAGGGATAGTGAAGACCAGCAAGAGCTTTCAGGGCTGGCACCTTCCTTGTGGGAGAAGGAGCCAGACGTTTGCCTTTTCAGAAAAAGTTTCTGCCGAGAACGAGCACCGTGACATGCTGAGTCTCTGGGAAAGCAGAGATCCTCAGTGCTGTTACGGCTAAAGATAGGCTGCAGAGGGATAGTGAAGACCAGCAAGAGCTTTCAGGGCTGGCACCTTCCTTGTGGGAGAAGGAGCCAGACGTTTGCCTTTTCAGAAAAAGTTTCTGCCGAGAACGAGCACCGTGACATGCTGAGTCTCTGGGAAAGCAGAGATCCCCAGTGCTGTTGTGCCTGTGGATAGGCTGCAGGGGGACGGTGAAGACCAGCAAGATCTTTCAGGGCTGGCACCTTCCTTGTGGGAGAAGGAACCAGACGTTTGCCTTTTCAGAAAAAGTTTCTGCCGAGAACGAGCACCGTGACATGCTGAGTCTCTGGGAAAGCAGAGATCCCCAGTGCTGTTACGGCTAAAGATAGGCTGCAGAGGGATAGTGAAGACCAGCAAGAGCTTTCAGGGCTGGCACCTTCCTTGTGGGAGAAGGAGCCAGACGTTTGCCTTTTCAGAAAAAGTTTCTGCCGAGAACGAGCACCGTGACATGCTGAGTCTCTGGAAAAGCAGAGATCCCCAGTGCTGTTGCGGCTAAAGATAGGCTGCAGAGGGATAGTGAAGACCAGCAAGAGCTTTCAGGGCTGGCACCTTCCTTGTGGGAGAAGGAGCGAGACGTTTGCCTTTTCAGAAAAAGGGTCTGCCGAGAGCGAGCACCATGAGATGCTGAGTCTCTGGGAAAGCAGAGATCCCCAGTGCTGTTGTGCCTGTGGATAGGCTGCAGGGGGACGGTGAAGACCAGCAAGATCTTTCAGGGCTGGCACCTTCCTTGTGGGAGAAGGAGCCAGACGTTTGCCTTTTCAGAAAAAGTTTCTGCCGAGAACGAGCACCGTGACATGCTGAGTCTCTGGAAAAGCAGAGATCCCCAGTGCTGTTGCGGCTAAAGATAGGCTGCAGAGGGATAGTGAAGACCAGCAAGAGCTTTCAGGGCTGGCACCTTCCTTGTGGTAGAAGGAGCCAGACGTTTGCCTTTTCAGAAAAAGGCTCTGCCGAGAGCGAGCACCATGAGATGCTGAGTCTCTGAGAAAGCAGAGATCCCCAGTGCTATTGTGCCTGTGGATAGGCTGCAGGGGGACGGTGAAGACCAGCAAGAGCTTTCAGGGCTTGCACCTTCCTTGTGGGAGAAGGAGCCAGACGTTTGCCTTTTCAGAAAAAGTTTCTGCCGAGAACGAGCACCGTGACATGCTGAGTCTCTGGGAAAGCAGAGATCCCCAGTGCTGTTGTGCCTGTGGATAGGCTGCAGGGGGACGGTGAAGACCAGCAAGATCTTTCAGGGCTGGCACCTTCCTTGTGGGAGAAGGAGCCAGACGTTTGCCTTTTCAGAAAAAGTTTCTGCCGAGAACAAGCACCGTGACATGCTGAGTCTCTGGGAAAGCAGAGATCCTCAGTGCTGTTACGCCTAAAGATAGGCTGCAGAGGGATAGTGAAGACCAGCAAGAGCTTTCAGGGCTGGCACCTTCCTTGTGGGAGAAGGAGCCAGACGTTTGCCTTTTCAGAAATAGTTTCTGCCAAGAACGAGCACCGTGACATGCTGAGTCTCTGGGAAAGCAGAGATCCCCAGTGCTGTTGTGCCTGTGGATAGGCTGCAGGGGGACGGTGAAGACCAGCAAGAGCTTTCAGGGCTGGCACCTTCCTTGTGGGAGAAGGAGCCAGACGTTTGCCTTTTCAGAAAAAGTTTCTGCCGAGAACGAGCACCGTGACATGCGGAGTCTCTGGAAAAGCAGAGATACCCAGTGCTGTTGCGGCTAAAGATAGGCTGCAGAGGGATAGTGAAGACCTGCAAGAGCTTTCAGGGCTGGCACCTTCCTTGTGGGAGAAGGAGCCAGACATTTGCCTTTTCAGAAAAAGTTTCTGCCGAGAACGAGCACCGTGACATGCTGAGTCTCTGGAAAAGCAGAGATCCCCAGTGCTGTTGCGGCTAAAGATAGGCTGCAGAGGGATAGTGAAGACCTGCAAGAGCTTTCAGGGCTGGCACCTTCCTTGTGGGAGAAGGAGCCAGACGTTTGCCTTTTCAGAAAAAGGGTCTGCCGAGAGCGAGCACCATGAGATGCTGAGTCTCTGGGAAAGCAGAGATCCCCAGTGCTGTTGCGGCTAAAGATAGGCTGCAGAGGGATAGTGAAGACCAGCAAGAGCTTTCAGGGCTGGCACCTTCCTTGTGGGAGAAGGAGCCAGACGTTTGCCTTTTGAGAAAAAGTTTCTGCCGAGAACGAGCACCGTGACATGCTGAGTCCCTGGGAAAGCAGAGATCCCCAGTGCTATTGTGCCTGTGGATAGGCTGCAGGGGGACGGTGAAGACCAGCAAGAGCTTTCAGGGCTGGCACCTTCCTTGTGGGAGAAGGAGCCAGACGTTTGCCTTTTCAGAAATAGTTTCTGCCGAGAACGAGCACCGTGACATGCTGAGTCTCTGGGAAAGCAGAGATCCTCAGTGCTGTTACGGCTAAAGATAGGCTGCAGAGGGATAGTGAAGACCAGCAAGAGCTTTCAGGGCTGGCACCTTCCTTGTGGGAGAAGGAGCCAGACGTTTGCCTTTTCAGAAAAAGTTTCTGCCGAGAACGAGCACCATGACATGCTGAGTCTCTGGAAAAGCAGAGATCCCCAGTGCTGTTGCGGCTAAAGATAGGCTGCAGAGGGATAGTGAAGACCAGCAAGAGCTTTCAGGGCTGGCACCTTCCTTGTGGGAGAAGGAGCCAGACGTTTGCCTTTTCAGAAAAAGTTTCTGCCGAGAACGAGCACCGTGACATGCTGAGTCTCTGGGAAAGCAGAGATCCTCAGTGCTGTTGCAGCTAAAGATAGGCTGCAGAGGGATAGTGAAGACCAGCAAGAGCTTTCAGGGCTGGCACCTTCCTTGTGGGAGAAGGAGCCAGACGTTTGCCTTTTCAGAAAAAGTTTCTGCCGAGAACGAGCACCGTGACATGCTGAGTCTCTGGGAAAGCAGAGATCCCCAGTGCTGTTGTGCCTGTGGATAGGCTGCAGGGGGACGGTGAAGACCAGCAAGATCTTTCAGGGCTGGCACCTTCCTTGTGGGAGAAGGAACCAGACGTTTGCCTTTTCAGAAAAAGTTTCTGCCGAGAACGAGCACCGTGACATGCTGAGTCTCTGGGAAAGCAGAGATCCTCAGTGCTGTTACGGCTAAAGATAGGCTGCAGAGGGATAGTGAAGACCAGCAAGAGCTTTCAGGGCTGGCACCTTCCTTGTGGGAGAAGGAGCCAGACGTTTGCCTTTTCAGAAAAAGGCTCTGCCGAGAACGAGCACCGTGACATGCTGAGTCTCTGGAAAAGCAGAGATCCCCAGTGCTGTTGCGGCTATAGATAGCTGCAGAGGGATAGTGAAGACCAGCAAGATCTTTCAGGGCTGGCACCTTCCTTGTGGGAGAAGGAGCCAGACGTTTGCCTTTTCAGAAAAAGGGTCTGCCGAGAGCGAGCACCATGAGATGCTGAGTCTCTGGGAAAGCAGAGATCCCCAGTGCTGTTGTGCCTGTGGATAGGCTGCAGGGGGACGGTGAAGACCAGCAAGATCTTTCAGGGCTGGCACCTTCCTTGTGGGAGAAGGAGCCAGACGTTTGCCTTTTCAGAAGAAGTTTCTGCCGAGAACGAGCACCGTGACATGCTGAGTCTCTGGAAAAGCAGAGATCCCCAGTGCTGTTGCGGCTAAAGATAGGCTGCAGAGGGATAGTGAAGACCAGCAAGAGCTTTCAGGGCTGGCACCTTCCTTGTGGTAGAAGGAGCCAGACGTTTGCCTTTTCAGAAAAAGGCTCTGCCGAGAGCGAGCACCATGAGATGCTGAGTCTCTGAGAAAGCAGAGATCCCCAGTGCTATTGTGCCTGTGGATAGGCTGCAGGGGGACGGTGAAGACCAGCAAGAGCTTTCAGGGCTGGCACCTTCCTTGTGGGAGAAGGAGCCAGACGTTTGCCTTTTCAGAAAAAGTTTCTGCCGAGAACGAGCACCGTGACATGCTGAGTCTCTGGGAAAGCAGAGATCCCCAGTGATGTTGTGCCTGTGGATAGGCTGCAGGGGGACGGTGAAGACCAGCAAGATCTTTCAGGGCTGGCACCTTCCTTGTGGGAGAAGGAGCCAGACGTTTGCCTTTTCAGAAAAAGTTTCTGCCGAGAACGAGCACCGTGACATGCTGAGTCTCTGGGAAAGCAGAGATCCTCAGTGCTGTTACGGCTAAAGATAGGCTGCAGAGGGATAGTGAAGACCAGCAAGAGCTTTCAGGGCTGGCACCTTCCTTGTGGGAGAAGGAGCCAGACGTTTGCCTTTTCAGAAATAGTTTCTGCCAAGAACGAGCACCGTGACATGCTGAGTCTCTGGGAAAGCAGAGATCCCCAGTGCTGTTGTGCCTGTGGATAGGCTGCAGGGGGACGGTGAAGACCAGCAAGAGCTTTCAGGGCTGGCACCTTCCTTGTGGGAGAAGGAGCCAGACGTTTGCCTTTTCAGAAAAAGTTTCTGCCGAGAACGAGCACCGTGACATGCGGAGTCTCTGGAAAAGCAGAGATACCCAGTGCTGTTGCGGCTAAAGATAGGCTGCAGAGGGATAGTGAAGACCTGCAAGAGCTTTCAGGGCTGGCACCTTCGTTGTGGGAGAAGGAGCCAGACATTTGCCTTTTCAGAAAAAGTTTCTGCCGAGAACGAGCACCGTGACATGCTGAGTCTCTGGAAAAGCAGAGATCCCCAGTGCTGTTGCGGCTATAGATAGCTGCAGAGGGATAGTGAAGACCAGCAAGATCTTTCAGGGCTGGCACCTTCCTTGTGGGAGAAGGAGCCAGACGTTTGCCTTTTCAGAAAAAGGCTCTGCCGAGAGCGAGCACCGTGACATGCTGAGTCTCTGGGAAAGCAGAGATCCCCAGTGCTGTTGTGCCTGTGGATAGGCTGCAGGGGGACGGTGAAGACCAGCAAGATCTTTCAGGGCTGGCACCTTCCTTGTGGGAGAAGGAACCAGACGTTTGCCTTCTCAGAAAAAGTTTCTGCCGAGAACGAGCACCGTGACATGCTGAGTCTCTGGGAAAGCAGAGATCCTCAGTGCTGTTACGGCTAAAGATAGGCTGCAGAGGGATAGTGAAGACCAGCAAGAGCTTTCAGGGCTGGCACCTTCCTTGTGGGAGAAGGAGCCAGACGTTTGCCTTTTCAGAAAAAGTTTCTGCCGAGAACGAGCACCGTGACATGCTGAGTCTCTGGGAAAGCAGAGATCCCCAGTGCTGTTGTGCCTGTGGATAGGCTGCAGGGGGACGGTGAAGACCAGCAAGATCTTTCAGGGCTGGCACCTTCCTTGTGGGAGAAGGAACCAGACGTTTGCCTTTTCAGAAAAAGTTTCTGCCGAGAACGAGCACCGTGACATGCTGAGTCTCTGGGAAAGCAGAGATCCTCAGTGCTGTTACGGCTAAAGATAGGCTGCAGAGGGATAGTGAAGACCAGCAAGAGCTTTCAGGGCTGGCACCTTCCTTGTGGGAGAAGGAGCCAGACGTTTGCCTTTTCAGAAAAAGTTTCTGCCGAGAACGAGCACCGTGACATGCTGAGTGTCTGGGAAAGCAGAGATCCCCAGTGCTGTTGCGGCTAAAGATATGCTGCAGAGGGATAGTGAAGACCTGCAAGAGCTTTTAGGGCTGGCAACTTCCTTGTGGGAGAAGGAGCCAGACGTTTGCCTTTTCAGAAAAAGGGTCTGCCGAGAGCGAGCACCATGAGATGCTGAGTCTCTGGGAAAGCAGAGATCCCCAGTGCTGTTGTGCCTGTGGATAGGCTGCAGGGGGACGGTGAAGACCAGCAAGATCTTTCAGGGCTGGCACCTTCCTTGTGGGAGAAGGAGCCAGACGTTTGCCTTTTCAGAAAAAGTTTCTGCCGAGAACGAGCACCGTGACATGCTGAGTCTCTGGGAAAGCAGAGATCCCCAGTGCTGTTGTGCCTGTGGATAGGCTGCAGGGGGACGGTGAAGACCAGCAAGATCTTTCAGGGCTGGCACCTTCCTTGTGGTAGAAGGAGCCAGACGTTTGCCTTTTCAGAGAAAGGCTCTGCCAAGAGCGAGCACCATGAGATGCTGAGTCTCTGGGAAAGCAGAGATCCCCAGTGCTGTTGTGCCTGTGGATAGGCTGCAGGGGGACGGTGAAGACCAGCAAGAGCTTTCAGGGCTGGCACCTTCCTTGTGGGAGAAGGAGCCAGACGTTTGCCTTTTCAGAAAAAGTTTCTGCCGAGAACGAGCACCGTGACATGCTGAGTCTCTGGGAAAGCAGAGATCCCCAGTGCTGTTGTGGCTAAAGATAGGCTGCAGAGGGATAGTGAAGACCTGCAAGAGCTTTCAGGGCTGGCACCTTCCTTGTGGGAGAAGGAGCCAGACGTTTGCCTTTTCAGAAAAAGGGTCTGCCGAGAGCGAGCACCATGAGATGCTGAGTCTCTGGGAAAGCAGAGATCCCCAGTGCTGTTGTGCCTGTGGATAGGCTGCAGGGGGACGGTGAAGACCAGCAAGATCTTTCAGGGCTGGCACCTTCCTTGTGGGAGAAGGAACCAGACGTTTGCCTTTTCAGAAAAAGTTTCTGCCGAGAACGAGCACCGTGACATGCTGAGTCTCTGGGAAAGCAGAGATCCCCAGTGCTGTTGTGCCTGTGGATAGGCTGCAGGGGGACGGTGAAGACCAGCAAGATCTTTCAGGTCTGGCACCTTCCTTGTGGGAGAAGGAGCCAGACGTTTGCCTTTTCAGAAAAAGTTTCTGCCGAGAACGAGCACCGTGACATGCGGAGTCTCTGGAAAAGCAGAGATCCCCAGTGCTGTTGCGGCTAAAGATAGGCTGCAGAGGGATAGTGAAGACCTGCAAGAGCTTTCAGGGCTGGCACCTTCCTTGTGGGAGAAGGAGCCAGACATTTGCCTTTTCAGAAAAAGTTTCTGCCGAGAACGAGCACCGTGACATGCTGAGTCTCTGGAAAAGCAGAGATCCCCAGTGCTGTTGCGGCTAAAGATAGGCTCCAGAGGGATAGTGAAGACCTGCAAGAGCTTTCAGGGCTGGCACCTTCCTTGTGGGAGAAGGAGCCAGACGTTTGCCTTTTCAGAAAAAGTTTCTGCCGAGAACGAGCACCGTGAGATGCTGAGTCTCTGGAAAAGCAGAGATCCCCAGTGCTGTTGCGGCTATAGATAGCTGCAGAGGGATAGTGAAGACCAGCAAGATCTTTCAGGGCTGGCACCTTCCTTGTGGGAGAAGGAACCAGACGTTTGCCTTTTCAGAAAAAGTTTCTGCCGAGAACGAGCACCGTGACATGCTGAGTCTCTGGGAAAGCAGAGATCCTCAGTGCTGTTACGGCTAAAGATAGGCTGCAGAGGGATAGTGAAGACCAGCAAGAGCTTTCAGGGCTGGCACCTTCCTTGTAGGAGAAGGAGCCAGACGTTTGCCTTTTCAGAAAAAGTTTCTGCCGAGAACGAGCACCGTGACATGCTGAGTCTCTGGGAAAGCAGAGATCCCCAGTGCTGTTGCGGCTAAAGATAGGCTGCAGAGGGATAGTGAAGACCTGCAAGAGCTTTCAGGGCTGGCACCTTCCTTGTGGGAGAAGGAGCCAGATGTTTGCCTTTTCAGAAAAAGGGTCTGCCGAGAGCGAGCACCATGAGATGCTGAGTCTCTGGGAAAGCAGAGATCCCCAGTGCTGTTGTGCCTGTGGATAGGCTGCAGGGGGACGGTGAAGACCAGCAAGATCTTTCAGGGCTGGCACCTTCCTTGTGGGAGAAGGAGCCAGACGTTTGCCTTTTCAGAAAAAGTTTCTGCCGAGAACGAGCACCGTGACATGCTGAGTCTCTGGGAAAGCAGAGATCCCCAGTGCTGTTGTGCCTGTGGATAGGCTGCAGGGGGACGGTGAAGACCAGCAAGATCTTTCAGGGCTGGCACCTTCCTTGTGGGAGAAGGAGCCAGACGTTTGCCTTTTCAGAAAAAGTTTCTGCCGAGAACGAGCACCGTGACATGCTGAGTCTCTGGGAAAGCAGAGATCCTCAGTGCTGTTACGGCTAAAGATAGGCTGCAGAGGGATAGTGAAGACCAGCAAGAGCTTTCAGGGCTGGCACCTTCCTTGTGGGAGAAGGAGCCAGACGTTTGCCTTTTCAGAAAAAGTTTCTGCCGAGAACGAGCACCGTGACATGCGGAGTCTCTGGGAAAGCAGAGATCCCCAGTGTTGTTGCGGCTAAAGATAGGCTGCAGAGGGATAGTGAAGACCAGCAAGAGCTTTCAGGGCTGGCACCTTCCTTGTGGGAGAAGGAGCCAGACGTTTGCCTTTTCAGAAATAGTTTCTGCCGAGAGCGAGCACCGTGACATGCTGAGTCTCTGGGAAAGCAGAGATCCCCAGTGCTGTTGTGCCTGTGGATAGGCTGCAGGGGGACGGTGAAGACCAGCAAGAGCTTTCAGGTCTGGCACCTTCCTTGTGGGAGAAGGAGCCAGACGTTTGCCTTTTCAGAAAAAGTTTCTGCCGAGAACGAGCACCGTGACATGCTGAGTCTCTGGAAAAGCAGAGATCCCCAGTGCTGTTGCGGCTAAAGATAGGCTGCAGAGGGATAGTGAAGACCTGCAAGATCTTTCAGGGCTGGCACCTTCCTTGTGGGAGAAGGAGCCAGACGTTTGCCTTTTCAGAAATAGTTTCTGCCGAGAACGAGCACCGTGACATGCTGAGTCTCTGGGAAAGCAGAGATCCCCAGTGCTGTTGCGGCTGTGGATAGGCTGCAGGGGGACGGTGAAGACCAGCAAGATCTTTCAGGGCTGGCACCTTCCTTGTGGGAGAAGGAGCCAGACGTTTGCCTTTTCAGAAAAAGTTTCTGCCGAGAACGAGCACCGTGACATGCTGAGTCTCTGGGAAAGCAGAGATCCTCAGTGCTGTTGCGGCTAAAGATAGGCTGCAGAGGGATAGTGAAGACCAGCAAGAGCTTTCAGGGCTGGCACCTTCCTTGTGGGAGAAGGAGCCAGACGTTTGCCTTTTCAGAAATAGTTTCTGCCGAGAACGAGCACCGTGACATGCTGAGTCTCTGGAAAAGCAGAGATCCCCAGTGCTGTTGCGGCTAAAGATAGGCTGCAGAGGGATAGTGAAGACCTGCAAGAGCTTTCAGGGCTGGCACCTTCCTTGTGGGAGAAGGAGCCAGACGTTTGCCTTTTCAGAAAAAGTTTCTGCCGAGAACGAGCACCGTGACATGCTGAGTCTCTGGAAAAGCAGAGATCCCCAGTGCTGTTGCGGCTAAAGATAGGCTGCAGAGGGATAGTGAAGACCTGCAAGAGCTTTCAGGGATGGCACCTTCCTTGTGGGAGAAGGAGCCGTAAGTTTGCCTTTTCAGAAAAAGGCTCTGCCGAGAGCGAGCACCATGAGATGCTGAGTCTCTGGGAAAGCAGAAATCCCCAGTGCTGTTGTGCCTGTGGATAGGCTGCAGGGGGACAGTGAAGACCAGCAAGATCTTTCAGGGCTGGCACCTTACTTGTGGGAGAAGGAGCCAGACGTTTGCCTTTTCAGAAAAAGTTTCTGCCGAGAACGAGCCCCGTGACATGCTGAGTCTCTGGGAAAGCAGAGATCCCCAGTGCTGTTGTGCCTGTGGATAGGCTGCAGGGGGGACGGTGAAGACCAGCAAGATCTTTCAGGGCTGGCACCTTCCTTGTGGGAGAAGGAGCCAGACGTTTGCCTTTTCAGAAAAAGTTTCTGCCGAGAACGAGAACCGTGACATGCTGAGTCTCTGGGAAAGCAGAGATCCCCAGTGCTGTTGTGCCTGTGGATAGGCTGCAGGGGGATAGTGAAGACCAGCAAGATCGTTCAGGGCTGGAACCTTCCCTGTGGGAGAAGGAGCCAGACGTTTGCCTTTTCAGAAAAAGGCTCTGCCGAGAACGAGCACCGTGACATGCTGAGTCTCTGGGAAAGCAGAGATCCCCAGTGCTGTTGTGCCTGTGGATAGGCTGCAGGGGGACGGTGAAGACCAGCAAGAGCTTTCAGGTCTGGCACCTTCCTTGTGGGAGAAGTAGCCAGACGTTTGCCTTTTCAGAAAAAGTTTCTGCCGAGAACGAGCCCCGTGACATGCTGAGTCTCTGGGAAAGCGGAGATCCCCAGTGCTGTTGTGCCTGTGGATAGGCTGCAGGGGGGACGGTGAAGACCAGCAAGATCTTTCAGGGCTGGCACCTTCCTTGTGGGAGAAGGAGCCAGACGTTTGCCTTTTCAGAAAAAGTTTCTGCCGAGAACGAGCACCGTGACATGCTGAGTCTCTGGGAAAGCAGAGATCCCCAGTGATGTAAGGTCACGCCCGTAAGGTCAGCAGGGGTACCCTAGCGAACCAGTAAGTGTTCAGGTACTACAGAGTTCCGGTTCGGGAACGACTTCTACCTCGAAATATCAGGTAGGGATACCGAGCCTAACCTGGAGGGTCAGGTAGGAATGTCTGGTCTACAGCGCGCTCCCGTAAGATCAGCAGGTGTACCCCAGTGAACCAATAAGGGTTCAGGTACTACCCCGGATTTACCGGTCGGTGTACCTATACTACCGCAGAGTAACGGTGGGGGTACCGCTACTGCCCTAGAACATCGGGTATGGGTGCCAAGCCTAATGCGGAGCATCAGGTAGGGATACCGGGTCTAACCTTTTGGGTCCGGTAGGTTGGCCGGGTCTAATACAGCGCACACGAAGGGACAGCTGTTGTTCTGTGGCGCATCACAAAGGGTTCCGTTCCAAGCCCAGAGTACCGGTGGGGGAACAGGTTGTACCTCGAAACATCGGGTAGGGATACCGGGCCTAACCCGTAGGGTCTGGTAGGAAGGGTGGGTCTAAATCCGCGCGCCCGTAGGGTCATTAGGTGTACCCCGGCGCACCAGTAAGGGTTCCGGTACAATCCAGGATTACCAGTGGGTATAGCAAAACTACCGCGGAGTACCGGTGGGTGTACTGGTACTACCCCAGATTGCCGGGTAGGGGGCCAGGCCTACCGCAGAGCATCAGGTAGGGATACCGGGCCTAAGCTGGAGGGTCAGGTAGGAATGTCTGGTCTACAGCGCACGCCTGTAAGGTCATGAGGTATACCCCATTGAACCAGTAAGGGTTCAGGTACTACCGCGGAGTACCGGTGGGTGTACCGATACTACTGCAGAATACAGGTGGGGGTACCGGTACTACCCCAGAATATCGGGTAGCGGTGCCAGGCCAACAACGGAGCATCAGGTAGGGACACCGGGCCTAACCTGGTGGGTCAGGTAGGAATGTCTGGTCTACACCACGCGCCCCTAAGGTCAGCAGGTGTACCCCAGTGAACCAGTAAGGGTTCACGTACTACCCCGGAGTACCGGTGGGTATACCGATACTACCGCAGAGTAACGTTGGGGGTACCGCTACTACCCCAGAAGGTCGGGTATGGGTGCCAAGCCTAATGCGGAGCATCAGGTAGGGATACCGGGTCTAACCTTTGGGGTCTGGTAGGGTGGCCTGGTCTAATCCAGCGCACTCGAAGGGACAGCTGGTGTTCTCTGGCGCATCACAAAGGGTTCCGTCCCAAGCCCAGAGTACCGGTGGGGGAACCGGTTCTACCTCGAAACATCGGGTAGGGATACCGGGCCTAACCCAGAGGGTCAGGTAGGAAGGGTGGGTCTAAAGCCGCGTGCCCGTAGGATCAGCAGGTGTACCCCGGCGCACCAATAAGGGTTCTGGTACAATCCAGGAGTACCGGTGGGTATAGGAAAACTACCGCGGAGTACCAATGGGTGTACTGGCACTACCCCAGATTGTCGGGTAGGGGGCCAGGCCTACCGCAGAGCATCAGGTAGGGATACCGGGCTAACCCGGAGGGTCAGGTAGGAATGTCTGGTCTACACCACGCGTCTGTAGGGTCAGCAGGTGTACCCCGGTGAACCAGTAAGGGTCCAGGTACTACCCTGGAGTACCGGTGGGTGTACCGATGCTACCACAGAGTACCGGTTGGGGTACCGGTACTACCCCAGAATACCGGGTAGGGGTGCAAGGCCAACAATGGAGCATCAAGTAGGGATACCGGGCCTAACCTGGTGGGTCAGGTAGGAATGTCTGGTATACACCGCGCGCCCGTAACGTCAGCAGGTGTACCCCAGTGAACCAGTAAGGGTTCAGATACTACCCCGGAGTACCGGTTGCTGTCCCGATACTCCAGCATAGTAACGGTGGGGGTACTGCTACTACCCCAGAAGGTCAGGTATGGGTGCCAAGCCTAATGCGGAGAATCAGGTAGGGATACCGGGTCTAACCTGTGGGGTCCGGTAGGGAGGCCAGGTCTAATCCAGCGTGCACTAAGGGACGGCTGTTGTTCTCTGGCGCATCACAAATAGTTCCGCTCCAACCCCAGAGTACCGGTGGGGGAACAGGTTCTACCTCGAAACATCGGGTAGGGATACCGGGCCTAACCCGGAGGGTCATTTAGGAACGGTGGGTCTAAAGCCGCGTGCCCGTAGGGTCAGCAGGTGTACCCCGGCGCAACAGTAAGGGTTCCGGTACAATGCAGGAGTACTGGTGGGTATAGCAAAACAACCGCGGAGTACCGGTGGGTGTACCGGTACTACCCCAGATAGTCGGGTAGGGGGCCAGGCCTACCGCAGAGCATCATGTACAGATACCGAGCCTAGCATGGAGGGTCAGGTAGGAATGTCTGGTCTACACAGCACGCCCGTAAGGTCAGCAGCTGTACCCCAGCGAACCAGTAAGGGTTCAGGTACTACCCTGGAGTACCGGTGGGTGTACCAATACTACCGCAGAGTACCGGTGGGGGTACCGGTACTACCCCAGCATATCGGGTAGGGGTGCCAGGCCAACAACGGAGCATCAGGTAGGGATACCGGTCCTAACACGGAGGGTCAGGTAGGAATGTCTGGTCTACACAGCACGCCCGTAAGGTCAGCAGCTGTACCCCAGCGAACCAGTAAGGGTTCAGGTACTACCCTGGAGTACCGGTGGGTGTACCAATACTACCGCAGAGTACCGGTGGGGGTACCGGTACTACCCCAGCATATCGGGTAGGGGTGCCAGGCCAACAACGGAGCATCAGGTAGGGATACCGGTCCTAACACGGAGGGTCAGGTAGGAATGTCTGGTCTATACTGCGTGCCTGTAACGTCACCAGGTGTACCCCAGTGAACCAGTAAGGGTTCACTGTTAGGAGCTGGCTTGCTGAAAAGGGACATGGGCCTGTGGAAAAGTTGTGCGAGCAGAGTTCTGTGTGAAAGAATGTCAGTTTGAGCAACAAGATTAGGCCTTGGCCGAAAATAGCTGGCCTTACTGATAGCAGGAGAAAAACAACAGCTGGTCTTGCCGTTATCGGGAGAAAGGTAAAAACAGTGTGACCTTGGCATAACTTCACAAGTAACTTTTGAAGAAGTTCTCATGAGAAAGTTACTGAACACGCGTAGCTGCCAGCCACAAGTGGGTGTGTTTTAGTAATGAATAAACATTAGCAATGTACCAATCATATTAGGACTAGTAGGCATAATTATCGCAAACTGTATAAATATGAGCTAGCTGCGCGAATAAAGTTGAATCACTTCTATCACTCATATTGGGTCGACTTACGTGCATTCCTCCGCCGCTCCAACAAATGGTGCCCAAACATGGGGCCGAAGAAAGGGGAATTGGAGCGACGGACACTGAGAAGCACCGGTAGCAGCCACCGGGGGGCAAAAGATTATCCGAACGCTGATCGTCTTGGTTGGTGTGTTAACTCTCGTGCCTGGACCGTCCAAAAGGGGTTCGCCGTCAGTGAGAGCTACTGGAAAAAGGCTGCAAAGACTTTTTAACCGAGGTGTCTTAATCAAGGTAGCACCAAGGAGTATCGAGAAGCCGGCCGGCAATGGATCAAGAGGTAGCCCTAGAATTATTACAGCGCTTTTTAGAAAAGCGGGGAGTAAATTGCGTTAAGCAAATTTCGGGGTTAGTCGCGCTGGGTCGCGTTAAGGGGTGTTTTAAGAATTCAGATTTATTGTTTGAGGAGAGTGAGTGGCGTAAGTTAGGAGATGTATTATGGGACTTGGTAATTGATGATGATAAATCAGCTAAAAAATTAATGAAACCTTGGCGGGAAATTATTAACAGTATTAAGCGATATAAATTAGAAAAGAATTTTGCGGCAGTGGCTACAGAGCGGCTGGGGGGTACTGAGGAATCAGCAGGCTTACTTACTTATGGCAAGGAGTACGTTCCTACTTCGGCCACTGGCCCACCAGTTACAGTACATCCTAAAGTGGCCAGTCAGCCGCCTCCTGTACCACCACGCAGTAATGTTACAAATTTATCTAATGAATCAGAGGTAAAATCTACTGCACCACCAGGTCCTAAAGAATCAGAATCGGAAATCCCGCAAATTGAAATGAAAGAGGGAATACCGAGTAATCAATCATTAAAAAATCGACTGAAAATAACACCTGTAAATTGGCAAAAAATATTACAAGGTGCAGTAGAAGATAAACAGTATGAACTGGCTGGCAGCATTTCGGAAGTTCTTGCTTGCCCAGTTGTTTACAATGTAGGAGATGATGGAAATTTAGAAGGATTACATCAGCCATTAGGCTGGAAATTACTATCACAATTACGATCTACAGTTAAAGAAGCAGGATTACAATCCGAGCCTGCTAAACAAATGTTGAACTATATATGGGGAAGTGTAATCTTGTGTCCAGAGGACATTAAAGGAGTTATCCGAATGATAATGACACAGACACAACAGTTATTATGGCAAGCTCACTGGCAGCGGCATTGTGAGGTTTCAATGCATCAGCCGCGTCAGCAGGGAGACCCGCTTTATGGGGTTACTGTTGAACAACTAATGGGATCAGGCCGATTCGCTAGTATTGATGTTCAAATCCAACAAGGTCCAGATGTATGCTTGGAGTCTATGCGAACGGCCAGAATGGCAATAGGGAATGTGAGAACTCAGCCAGTGTCACCTTCGTATATGTCAATGAAACAGAGTAGAGACGAACCTTTTGGGAAATTTGTAGATCGAGTGACATCCGCAATCGATCAGTCTGATGTCCCTGAATGGATGAAGGGAGCTATATTAAGACAGTGCATTTATGAAAATACTAATCCCGAAACTAAAGCAATAATTCTGTCTTTACCGGGGGATGCAACCGTAAAAATGATGCTAGATAGGTTAAGTAGAGTTCCAGTGGGTCGGCAAGCGATGTTAGTGGAAGCAGTGCGGGAATTAGGGAAGGATTTGATTCAGGCACAGCAGCAAGCATTCGCAGCCTTAGCTCCGTTGCACCAGCCTGAGACGCGACCCCGATCATCGATACAATCAAGAAGTAAATGTTTCCGCTTCGGGCAAGAAGGTCATATGAGAAGGCACTGTAGAGTTTCTCAAGTTTGGTGCGAGAACTGTCAAGTGAATAATCATAGCACCAGCGTCTGCAAGCGGACGGGAAACGGACAAGCGAGCGCGTCGGGTTGCCGCGTGAGGACAATAGCCGCCCCAGCCCTTCAGACTCCATCAACGGGGAAGCAGAGCCATCTACCGGTGGAAAACAATACAAATCCATTTCTACAGAGTCCCTGCAACCAGCCACAAAAGGAAGCCTCGGGCTGGACTTGGAAACAGCAATAGATATTACATTACTGGACTCACGACCACAAAAAGTTCCTACAAACATTCATGGACCTATAACTATTAATGGACAAACCTATGGAGCATTATTACTTGGACGATCGTCGAGTGGAATACAAGGACTGTTTATTTTACCAGGAGTCATTGATGCTGACTACACTGGCGTGATATCAATCGTACTGCAAACAAATTTTCCACCAATCCATGTGCCAGCCGGCAGTCGGATTGCACAATTGGTCCCTGTGCCGCAGCTAACTAAGGACTTACATCCATGTTCTGAGAAGGCAAGACAAAATGATGGATTCGGATCTACTGGAGGACTAACCATGTTAACCATGGCAATGAACCAGCGACCGGTAATGAGGATTACAATGGAAAATTATGGACATTCTGTTCACATTGAAGCACTATTTGATACGGGAGCCGACCTTACCATCGTGTCACAGGATCGTTGGCCGGAGAGTTGGCCCTTGGTTCCTACGACTACCGGGGTTGAAGGGGTTGGCGGATCTACATCGGTACGGCGTAGCAGAGACAGAGTTACTATCATCATAGATGGGAGAACAACAACTGCCTTTGTGACTGTGATGTCGCTTCCACAAGGAGTACAGGCTCTTGTTGGAAGGGATGTTTTAGATCAAATGGGAGTGATCCTTACGACGGACAAGCATTTTCAATGGCGGTCACTGCAGAATGGACTTTCCCGATCCAATTACAGTGGCTGACAGATGATCCAGTCTGGATCGAGCAGTGGCCGTTGAAAAAGGAAAGTCTACAGGCAGCTCATAACCTTGTTCGAGAACAGCTTCAACAAGGACATTTACAGTTATCAACAAGTCCATGGAATACTCCAATCTTTGTAATAAGAAAGAAATCAGGAAACTGGAGACTACTACAAGATTTAAGAGCAGTAAATTCTCAAATGCAACCAATGGGAGCTTTACAACCTGGACTACCCAATCCTGCTATGTTACCAGATCAATGGACTCTATTGATAGTTGATCTTAAGGACTGTTTCTTCACCATACATTTGCATCAGCGAGACACCCAGTGATTTGCATTTACTCTGCCTTCGATTAATAGAGAGGCGCCTGCACAACGGTATGAATGGACAGTGTTACCACAAGGTATGAAGAATAGTCCAACTCTTTGTCAATTATTTGTGGACAATGCATTACGTCCTGTCCGGGAGGCCTGGCCGACAGCGTTTATTTATCATTATATGGATGATATCCTGATAGCTCAAAAGGACTGTTTTACAAAACAACAAGAGCAATTTTTATCGCAGGCTTTAAGAAAGGAAGGTTTGGTCATTGCTCCAGAAAAAATACAGAGGGTTTCGCCTTGGAAGTACCTCGGCTGGAACATTTCAGAATCTCAAATTCGCCCTCAAAAGTTAACCCTGCACACTGAACTACGGACATTAAACGATGTACAGAAATTGATGGGAGACTTACAATGGTTGCGACCAGTAGTGGGTATACCAAATGAACAATTAGAAGAACTTAGGCCATTATTACAAGGAACAGATCCAGCGAAACCTGCACACCTTTCTTCCAGACAACAGGAAGTTATCAAGGCAATTGTCGAACAAATTACACAAAGGTGGATAGATCGTCGAGATCCGCGTATTCCTGTTGATTTAACGATTATACATGGACCGTCTCAATTAATTGGTGCACTGACCCAGTGCAAAAAGAAAAAGGGGGAGAAGGTCCGAGTGTTGGAATGGTTGTTTACACGATTGCAACCACAAAAAACGATTGAGAGGAAATTAGAGACTTTAGCAGAACTAATTATGAAAGGAAGGACAAGAATATTACAAATTACTGGATCAGAGCCGGGAATTATCAGAATACCTATTAAAAGGGAAAATTTAGAGTGGTGTTTGCGACAGTCGGAGGACTTACAAATGAGTCTATTGTCAACAGCAAATGATATAACTATCGATTCAATTAAAGCACCAGTCCTGCAATGGGTCAGTCAAAATACATGGATAATGCCATCAAAACGAAGTGAGAGACCATTGTCAGACGCAGTTACCGTATTTACCGATGCTGGAAAAAGGTCACGTACAGCAGCAATTACATGGCTTCAAGATAATCAATGGTATCATCATATCCTTGCAGCAGTGCCAGGAGACTCACTGCAAACACTGGAATTAGCAGCAGTGGTGTGGGCAGCTCTACAATGGCATGATACAGAATTGAATTTTGTGACAGACTCATTATATGTTGCTGGAGTTTTGGAAAGGATTGAAGATGCGAGGATCAAAGACATCAAGAATTCTCGCCTATTTGAATTGTTTTGTCAATTACCGTCGGCATTACGACAGAGACAGAAAAGCTATGCAGTTATTCACATTAGAAGTCACATGTGGAAGGAAGGACTGGGAGAAGGAAATGATAAAGCTGACCAATTAGTTACCGTGACTGTACCTATGAATGACTTTGTAAAAGCCAAAGAAACTCACAACGTATTTCATCAAAATGCAAGAGGTTTATATAAGCAATTTAGTATTACAATCGAAGAAGCCCGAGGAATCGTGAGAGCGTGCCCTGAGTGTAGTCATCATGGACCAGGTTTAGGGACTGGAGTTAACCCACGCGGACTGGGCCCAAACGAACTTTGGCAAATGGACGTTACCCATGTATCTGAGTTTGGTCGTTTGAAATATGTGCATGTGACTGTAGATACATTCAGTCGATTTATCTGGGCAACGGCACAAGCCGGGGAAAAGGCGCTGCATGTTGTCCGACATTTGACAAGTAGTTTTGCTGTCATGGGAGTGCCTCAGAAATTAAAGACGGACAATGGACTAGCGTATGCTGGTGAAAAGATCAGAAAATTTTGTCAACAATGGGGGGTGACGCATATTACAGGCATTCCACACTCTCCCACAGGACAGGCTATTGTAGAACGGGTTAACCAGACATTGAAAGAATATTTGCAGAAATTTAAAGATGTGTGTGATGTTCAGGAAAAGTTGGCTAAAACATTATTTGTTATGAATTACCTATGTATATTTGGGGAGAATGATGAGCCACCAGTCAAAGTTCATTCAGGAGTTGCTACTTTAGAACAAAAGCAACCAATGAAGGTGTATTATAGGGATTTGGCAACGGGTGAATGGAAGGGACCCGTTGAAGTATGGGGAAAGGTTATATGTGTGTTATTACTCCTACAGGACCTCAATGGGTGCCGTCTAGATGGACCAAAGCTGCGCCTGCTCCCACTACTGTTCGCCCTTCTTGTTCCACTGAAAGCAGTTCCAGTACCGGGTCAGACAAACGTCTGGATAGCGTGGGCGAATAGGACGGGACAGACTGATTTTTGTTTGAGTTTGGCAACTGCAACAGAACCCTTTAAAACATGCTTGATAGGTTACCCTCATTTAGACTCTTCTGACTTTCTAGGATGGATAGATAATAGCAAAAGTTGTAATGGAATAGATGTAGCAAGTCAATCAGCTTGTTTAATTATGCAATTAAATCATACTCTACCCTGGGATCCACAGCAACTAGACCTTTTGGGCTCTGAAGCAATTGACAATGGTACACATGAGAATACAACTCGTACTTGCATCTCTTTTGGTAACTTTAATAAATTCACTGTACAAGCAATGCACATGGCACGCTGGTTAGGAAAGAGTAGTCGAATTGGTTGGGATGACAATCCATTTATGAATGGAGCTAGTGGTACAATTGTTTCTCCTTACAGTACGAGTTTCGATATTAATCATTATTGTGGCAAATTTAATAAAACTACAACACTTGGAGCCTATGGATGGAGTATGAATAATGCCAATGAAATATTGAGAGTAAAAGGTTCGGCTAAAGCTTTACCGCCTGGAATATTTTTGATTTGTGGAGATAGAGCATGGGGCGGAATCCCAAAGAATCCTCTTGGAGGACCTTGTTATATTGGTAAATTGGCCTTACTTACATTAACACACCGGAATTGGCTTAAAATATTACGATCCTCACCCAGAAGCAAAAGGAGTATAGCTCAACTTAGTCAAAATTGTGATGATAATGTTGAATTATGGTCAGTTACAACTAGAATTTTTGCATCTATGTTCCCAAGTGTAGGGACAGCTCGTGCTTTGAATCAATTGAATAAACTCGCTTGTTGGTCGGTAAAGCAGGCTAGGGCCACGTCAGAGGTCCTTGAAGAGATGATGCAGGACATGTCAAGTTTAAGACATGCAGTGTAACAAAATAGAGCAGCTATTGATTTTCTATTGCTGGCACAAGGACATGGGTGTGAAGATGTTGAGGGGATGTGTTGCTTTAATTTAAGTGATCATTCTCAATCTATTCACAAACAGATAAATTGGTTAAAAAAACATACACAAAAAATCCAACAAGAAATTAATTGGTTTGATGGGGTGTTACAATCAATATTCGGCGGGATAACACCATGGCTAATGTCATTGATTAAGGAAGCCTTACGGTGGTTGGGTATATTGATATTAATCTGTATAATAGTTAAAATTGCATATGGGTGCATGATGAAAGGAGTCTCAAAGCTGACACACCAAGCTCTACTCGCACAAAAAGGGGGAATTGTTGGGAGCTGGCTTGCTGAAAAGGGACATGAGCCTGTGGAAAAGTTGTGCGAGCAGAGTTCTGTGTGAAAGAATGTCAGTTTGAGCAACAAGATTAGGCCTTGGCCGAAAATAGCTGGCCTTACTGATAGCAGGAGAAAAACAACAGCTGGTCTTGCCGTTATCGGGAGAAAGGTAAAAACAGTGTGACCTTGGCATAACTTCACAAGTAACTTTTGAAGACGTTCTCATGAGAAAGTTACTGAACACACATAGCTGCCAGCCACAAGTGGGTGTGTTTTAGTAATGAATAAACATTAGCAATGTACCAATCATATTAGGACTAGTAGGCATAATTATCGCAAACTGTATAAATATGAGCTAGCTGCGCGAATAAAGTTGAATCACTTCTATCACTCATATTGGGTCGACTTACGTGCATTCCTCCGCCGCTCCAACAGAGTTGTCCTGCAATCTGTGTGTCGGGCTCCTCGCTGTAGCATACCTCTTAGTTAATCGCCAGCTGTGGGAATCCTTGAAGCCAAACTCAAACGAACAATTTCATCCCTTAAAGGAACCGACTGTGTCATCTAGGCAAATCTTGGGCTCCATCTCCGGTCCTCAGGATGCAAATGGAGTAAAAGTATTCATGTTACCTGTTTCTTCCTGAGATCAGAGGCACGTAAGGAGACTGCTGCCTGGCGTCACCCATTCTTGCAGGCATGAGCTCCTAGGTGTGCAAACTGCACCCCCAGGAAGGAACGTCTGTAACTGTGGCGTTTGTCATGTCAATTATCTTTTGTCCTCCCATTTTGAGGAGGACTGTGAAGTGAATGTAATGACGCTAGTCCTGTGAATCCTAGTCCTTTTCAGGTTTAAAAATAATTTTTAAAAGAATTACTTTTTAGTTAGGAAAGCTGATGAGGTTTTCTTCACAGGGTTGGGAGAGCCTGGCATGTTGTTTTTTGTGGGAAGATGTCAGGACTGAGGCCAGGTGCAGTTAAGGAAACACAATGCTATGAATGCAAGCAACTGATGGGAGAGTGTCACCTGGATGAGTGTTTCTTGTAATGTGTTACTAGCGTATGGTGTCCCCTCACATCTCATTTCTCCGCTGTGTAGTTCGATGTGTCACTTGTTCAGCTGCTGCTGCTCATTAAATATAAATCTCCATTGGCAGGAGCAGTTACAGGGTCGTGGATCTTGGACCAAGATCCTCAAAACCCCCTAGCTATGCGAGGTTTCCCTGCTGCACGTGCACTGCCTTTGTGTCCTGACGCTCTGTTTCTCCAGGAATGTCGGTATTTGCGTGGGGAGTTTCAAGGACCTGCCTGTGGACGCGACGGCCCCTACATGCCTGACGTGTTCTTCTGGTGCTGCATCGTCTTCTTCGCCACCTTTGCCCTGTCAGGCTTCTTGAAGAAGTTTAAATCCAGCCGCTACTTTCCAGCCAGAGTAAGTAGAAGGAGGTGGCCAGTGTCCATCTCCACACTCATTTCCCAAAATGGCTTTCCTGGAGCACTAAGCAGTATTTGCCCTGCCTTGGTCAAGCTGGGAAACGTTGGCCTTGCAGGCCAAGCTCTCCAAGAGCTTGGATGTCCTGCACTCATTTCCCTGAGTGCAAAATCATCGTAGCATTTCCCACATGCCTCGTGACCTGCCCCAGATTGAAGATTTTTGGGGGTTGATTTTTTTTAATTTTTTTTTTCCTCCTCAGGTAGTAGGAAGTCAGGTTTCCCAAAGTTTTGGGGGTTGGGGTTGTGGGATTTTTTTCCCTACCTTCTGTGCATTATGTGCTCGAGCGGAAAGTAGATTTGAATGAGGAGCTTCCTTTTGAGGACTAAAAGATGCCTCAGTGCCTTGTTGCCATTGTAGCTGTGAGTGTAGCTGTAGTGGCAGACGTGTTTTCTTATTTTTAATATTATTATTATTATTTTTAGGTTTTGACTTAAACCAACCCTTGTCCGCCTAATTAAGCTTTTTTTATTGTCTGACCCCAGATCTCACAGGGACAAACACAGCAGCAGTATCTAAGCAAGGGATCAGGCTGCATGTGCTCAGAGGGGTGGTGGGATTTGGTTAAGCAGCCTTAATGTTGTGGATGTCTGCAACTCTTGCATCTCACGTTACGGCCCTGTTTGCCATGCCCCTCTCACCTCTGGTTTCTCGCTCCAGGTGCGGTCCACAGTGAGCGACTTTGCTGTTTTCCTCACCATCGTCATCATGGTGCTCCTTGACTTTGTGGTTGGGATCCCATCGCCGAAGCTCCAGGTCCCCCATGCGTTCAAGGTAATGGGGTGTTTTGGCACGTGGGGGTGCCACAAGGTGATGCCGGGGCAGGGCAGGGCTGAGTCTGGAGGAGATGCTGGTGGTGTGACCATCTCCTCTTCCACCTCCAAGTGCCTTGCTTCCTCCTGGAAACAAGAAGATGGCCCCAAAACTAGATACCTACAGGGGAAGTATCTAGAGGTGCTTGCAAAGAGGAGACTGGCACTGCTGAAGCCCCCGGGAGAGGGGGACATGAAGCCAGGGCTGGGAGGTGCTCTGACACAGGGAGGGAGGGGAAAATGAAAGCCAGTGGAGTGCCTGGGCTGGGAGACGATGCTGATGTGTGGGCTTTGTTGCAGCCTACCAGAGGCGATCACCGGTGGTTCATCAACCCCATAGGACCCAACCCTTGGTGGACGGTGTTGGCTGCGCTCGTCCCAGCTCTGCTCTGCACCATCTTGATATTCATGGACCAGCAGATCAGTGCCGTTATTGTGAACAGGAAGGAGCACAAGCTGAAGGTAAGGGCCTGTGAGAGATGACTCCAGCCCCTTCTGGGCTGCAGGTCTGGGGAGAAGCTCTTATTCCCGATGCTTTCTGAAGGCATTGGTTTGGGACAAGGTCAGGCTACGTGGCAGGATGCTCTCCTGGATTAACGATGATGCAGGGAGAAAGTGACAGGGCAGTTCAGATGAGCAACCTTTTGGAGGAGCAAATTAATCTTGGAGCAATAGAGAAGTGCGTTTTTGTTTTAAAATGGCAGCAGCAGCAGGTGTGGGGAATGAATTGTTTTGATGCGCTGCCAGGGATAACTCAGAGTCACACCTTCCTTGCAAGTGGTAGAATTTTCTTTGTGAGTGGAAAAAATGGTTTGGTGCTTTTGGGTTGTGGGTTGTTGTTTTTTGGAGAAGTATTTATCGCACAAGCTCTGCATATCCATTGTGTCTGAACTCCTGCCAGATTTTCATGCCAGGTGCTTGTGCAAAGCCCGCATACACCCTTACTTGTTTCCATTTCTTGTTTTGAATTCTGAATAAGCTGACTTGTGCTCGAGCAGGGTTTGAGTCTGACTTGCGACGTTATCCTTGCTCTTGTGCTATGGGATGCTCTGTTTCTTGTTTTTCTGCCTGCAGAAAGGATGCGGGTACCACCTGGACCTTTTTGTGGTGGCCGTGATGCTCGGGGTGTGCTCTGTGATGGGGCTGCCCTGGTTTGTGGCTGCGACCGTCCTGTCCATCACCCATGTGAATAGCCTCAAAGTAGAGTCTGACTGCTCAGCTCCAGGAGAACAACCCAAGTTTCTGGGGATACGAGAGCAGAGAGTCACTGGCTTGCTGATCTTTGTGCTCATGGGCTGCTCCGTCTTCTTCACTTCTGTGTTAAAGGTGAGAGGAAAATGCAAACCACCCAACACCCGTGAGCTTGTTGGAGGTTACAGAAAAACAGTCCCCTCTCTGCAGGCCTGAGTAGTTAGTTGTGGAGCGGAGGAGGAGGAGGTGATCCCAACCCTTGGGGCTTGACCCACGGTGGGAACCAGCCTCCGTTAGGCTTTGCAGCCCTTCAGGCCCCCGTTTGGTGTGCTTGAGACGAGCAAGCAACACAACTGCTTGAATTTTTGGGTGTCTTTCAGGCCCGCCCATGTTTATGCCTTACAGTTGAGCATATTCAGACCAGCACATCTGCTGTCTTTCAAACAGGCAGCCCTTTAGTGGCTGCAGTTTGCTCCCCAAATGCCGCGGAGCAGCCGTTCCCAGGAGCTAAACACACTGAGGTCATCCCCGTGGGCTTCCTTGCACGTTCCTCCCACAAAGTAATCTCGTCTCTAGGCTAGGAGGAGGCCTGTGGCCTTTGCCTGTTGCCCCAAGAATAGGCAGAAGTGTTTCTTCTACCGCCAGAGAATGCAGCATAGGGTAGCACGGGTGAAATCGCCTATTTTCCTCCAACCTTTCTGGAAAAAAGGATTATTCTGAGGAGAGGTAGCTCCCAAGTTCAGCCTAAAGCAGAGCCTTAGCTCACTCGTGCGCACAACATGGCAAAACAATGGTTAAAATCTGACCCATCTCTAAGCCTGAATGGAAGCTGGAAAGCTTCAAGCAATTTTAGGCAGTGCCTGTGGAAGAGGGTGGTAATACTGAAAATGCAATACAGAAAAAGAAACGATTGCATTCTTTCTTTTTTTTTGCTTTCCCCCCCCAGTTTATACCAATGCCTGTGCTTTATGGCGTCTTTCTCTACATGGGTGTGTCGTCGCTCAGAGGAATTCAGGTACGGACTCTTTTACAGCGTGCAGCATGTCGGCTCCCTGGTATTTTGTCTCTGTAGCAGCAGGGAAAAAAGCAGTGGCATGGGAAAATCTTCTCACAGAGCAAGCAATGAAACTCTTTTGTGTAAGAAAAAGATTGCTGGAGGCACAGGAGGTATATAGGGCTGGGAGGATCAGGCAAGTTCAGCGCTCTCTGTTGAAGGGTTTAGGGCAGGTCAGTGTTTGGTTACGTGAAAGCGGGGGATTTCAGTGCAAAGGGAAGGCAGTTTCTACCACTGGTGGAAATCCTCGCTGGGGGGATTCAGTGGGCCGAGAAATGCTAATAATGGAATGGCATGGAATAGTTGCCGTTTGGTGGGCAGCTCTCAGGGGCATGCCGGTTTCTAGATGGAGCGAAGGGAAACTGGGTGCTGCTCCCAGGAGGAATGCGGTGGGATCCAGGATTTCTGACGGCAAGCGAGCTGCTGCAAAGTGCCTCCACGTCTCGAGAGGGCCAGAAACTTGCCGCAGTCCCAAGGTGGCAACCTTTCCCTTTTATTTCGCAGTTCTTTGATCATTTGAAGCTTTTTTGGGTGCCGGCGAAACACCAGCCGGATTTCATCTACCTGCGGCACGTGCCCTTGCGAAAGGTGCATTTCTTCACAGCGATCCAGCTGACCTGCCTCGTCCTGCTCTGGACCATCAAGGTGTCCCGTGCCGCCATCATCTTTCCCATGATGGTAAGAGCTGCCACCGCTCGGCAGCGGGATGTTTGCAGCGTTGGAGTGAGAGGTGGCATCGTCTCTGAGCTCACCGCATCTTCCCTCTTATTCGTAAAGGTTTTGGCTCTCGTCTTTGTCTGGAAAGCAATGGATTTCTGCTTCTCAAAGCGAGAGCTCAGCTTTCTGGATGACCTTATGCCAGAAAGGAAGAAGAAGTTGGACAATGCCAGAAATGAAGCCGGAGAAGAAGAAGAGGTAAAGCTTGCTGTGTCCTCGGGGCTGGACATCTCCGTGTGGCTGTGAGATTGCCTGTTTCTCTTACAGCTTGTCTGGAAACGTTGGGGGAAGATCAGCACTCAATCGAAATAGATCCCAATAGCCTGTAACTTTTGTAACCTTTGTTTCCTCAAGTAGCAGTGAGCTGAACGCTTGAATACAGGTGTAATTTTTAAAACGAGTCGTTTTTCACAAAGGTCATTATCATTATGATGATTATTATTAGATGCTGCTGCTGCTGCTGCTGCTGGCAAGACTTGCTCATAATCGTGTTTTGAACACACAATCCCCCTGCCCCGAAATCTTTGGAGTGAACAGTTTCTCCCCTGCTGCACTAATACGAATAGCTGCCAAGGGGCAGAAGCGGAGGGCAGACTGCTAAGTTTGTGCTGGGCATTCAGCTTATCTCCACTTGGATCAAAGACAGAGAACGTGATTTGTCCCTTTTTTACATCAGGAGTCCAGGAGGGTGATGGAAGCTGCTGCTGCTGCAAGTTCAGTTCAGCTGAACGTGGGGAAGACCAGTGACGTGGATATCCCAAAGCAAAGCAGTGACAGGTAAAGCCCCACCAAGCACCAGGACCCCTGGCAAGATTAGCTTGAAGGTGTTTGGCAGAGTTTTCTCCACTTGCCTCTTTGTGGGGCATCCCACAGAAACCAGCAGGCAGCTTGGTGGGAAAATCAAATTTGGGGGCAGGGCTGCAGGAAGTGATTGCAGGGCTCTGACCGCAAGCAGAGTGGCTGCAGCACTCGCGTTTGACCCCCAAACCTTGCCTCATCAGTGCCTTTACGGTAGCTGGAGATCCTCATACTTACACATGAGGAGTTGCAGGTGTGATCTGTACCAGCAGTGGCTTAGGAACCCGGACCGGGGCTAAGCCCCAGCAAGAGCCTTTGCACAGAGCTGTTGCTCTGCAGCTCCCCGGCTTGCCTCCCAAAACTCCTCATCCAGCAAAACCTCCCACACTTATGCGGAGCTTTGATTCTCGGGGCTCCGCTGTTCCTCTTGCTGATGCTAATGCCCTTGGTGGCATCAGTTCCCATAATCACGGTTTGCTATGCAACATATTTATTGCAGGACTGATCCTTCTGAGATTATTATCCTGGATGAAATGTCACAAACGACCGTATGGAAGGCTCTCACTTTGAAGACAGAAACCCTTTGAATCCAGGGAGGAAAAAGGTAAAGGATTGCACGTGATCGTGACCGTGCTCCTCTGCAAGCGACGGCGCACGCCTACGCATTTCCCACGCTTTGGCCGGCAAAGCTGAGCAAATGGCCTGTCCCTGGGAACAGGCAGGGAGGACCGTGGCATGCAAACCAGCTCCTCTCTGCTGGGTTGGTCCCCCAAACAGGGCAACATCAGCAGCAGCTGGCAGGTCTTCCACTGATGATGCTCTCCCTCTTTTTCTCTTCCCTTCGCCTTTCCCCACTCCCGCTTTTCACGTTTAGGAATCTTGACTTTGAAGGAGAGGAGTGAGAGCGTGACTCGGGGATGTGCCAACGCAGATAGAGGGAGAAAGCGCTTTGTTTCAGTTGGAGGATTCCCATTAAAGCCATGCAGATGTTTTCAGTTATCCTTGGTGTGCTTCAGGCATTCAGTATCTCTAGACCAGCAAGCTGAGGGGAACGTCACAGTCAAGGGGAGTTTGGTGGTGTTCAGTCTGTGTGCGTACGTGCGTGTGGGGGTGTGGGTTTGTAGTGGTAGAGGGACTGCGACTGCTTTATCATTCAGTGCTCTTCATTTAATACCCAATTCCTCCTCTTTTTTTTTTTCTCTTTTTTTCAAATGTAAACTGGGAATGTCCAAAATAATTTTCTGTTATAGTTGATGCATTCTCCACTTTCTTCTTGATCACGACCGGGTTTTTGGTCTGGTTTGGGGTCCTGGCTTTAATTCGCTCCTACGTCTCTTACTGATACAAGAGGGATGCCCTCTGTGGCAGGGCAGCATAGAGAGCGTCCGAGCCGTTGGCCTAAGGTGAAAGAAAAGCATTTGCTCCCTGCGCTCCAGTTTTACCTCTCTTGGTTGGTTTGGTTTTGGGTTGGTTTTTTTTGCTTTGGCTCTGCCATCAGCCTGGGAGCTGCAGAGCAACAGCTCTGTGCAAAGGCTCTTGCTGGGGCTTAGCCCCGGTCCGGGTTCCTAAGCCACTGCTGGTACAGATCACGCCTGCAACTCCTCATGTGTTAAGTATGAGGATCTCCAGCTACCGTAAAGGCACTGATGAGGCAAGGTTTGGGGGTCAAACGCGAGTGCTGCAGCCACTCTGCTTGCGGTCAGAGCCCTGCAATCACTTCCTGCAGCCCTGCCCCCAAATTTGATTTTCCCACCAAGCTGCCTGCTGGTTTCTGTGGGATGCCCCACAAAGAGGCAAGTGGAGAAAACTCTGCCAAACACCTTCAAGCTAATCTTGCCGGGGTTCCTGGCGCTTGGTGGAGCTTTACCTGTCACTACTTTGCTTTGGGATATCCACGTCACTGGTCTTCCCCACGTTCAGCTGAACTGAACTTGAAGCAGCAGCAGCTTCCATCACCCTCCTGGACTCCTGATGTAAAAAAGGGACAAATCATGTTCTCTGTCTTTGATCCAAGTGGAGATAAGCTGAATGCCCAGCACAAACTTAGCAGTCTGCCCTCCGCTTCTGCCCCTTGGCAGCTATAGGTATTGGTGCAGCAGGGAAGAAACCGTTCACTCCAAAGATTTCGGGGCAGGGGGACTGTGTGTTCAAAACACGATTATGAGCAAGTCTTGCCAGCAGCAGTAGCAGCAGCAGCATCTAATAATAATCATCATAATGATAATGACCTTTGTGAAAAACGACTCGTTTTAAAAATTACACCTGTATTCAAGCGTTCAGCTCACTGCTACTTGAGGAAACAAAGGTTACAAAAGTTACAGGCTATTGGGATCTATTTCGATTGAGTGCTGATCTTCCCCCAACGTTTCCAGACAAGCTGTAAGAGAAACAGGCAATCTCACAGCCACACGGAGATGTCCAGCCCCGAGGACACAGCAAGCTTTACCTCTTCTTCTTCTCCGGCTTCATTTCTGGCATTGTCCAACTTCTTCTTCCTTTCTGGCATAAGGTCATCCAGAAAGCTGAGCTCTCGCTTTGAGAAGCAGAAATCCATTGCTTTCCGGACAAAGACGAGAGCCAAAACCTTCATGAATAAGAGGGAAGATGCGGTGAGCTCAGAGACGATGCCACCTCTCACTCCAACGCTGCAAACACCCCGCTGCCGAGCGGTGGCAGCTCTTACCATCATGGGAAAGATGATGGCGGCACGGGACACCTTGATGGTCCAGAGCAGGACGAGGCAGGTCAGCTGGATCGCTGTGAAGAAATGCACCTTTCGCAAGGGCACGTGCCGCAGGTAGATGAAATCCGGCTGGTGTTTCGCCGGCATCCAAAACAACTTCAAGCGATCAAAGAACTGCGAAATAAAAGGGAAAGGTTGCCACCTTGGGACTGCGGCAAGTTTCTGGCCCTCTCGAGACGTGAAGGCACTTTGCAGCAGCTCGCTTGCCGTCAGAAATCCTGGATCCCACTGCATTCCTCCTGGGAGCGGCACCCATTTTCCCTTCGCTCCATCTAGAAACCGGCTTGACCCTGAGAGCTGCCCACCAAACGGCAACTATTCCATGCCATTCCATTATTAGCATTTCTCGGCCCACTGAATCCCCCCAGCGAGGATTTCCACCAGTGGTAGAAACTGCCTTCCCTTTGCACCAAATTCCCCCGCTTTTCACGTAACCAAACACTGACCTGCCCTAGACCCTGCAACAGAGAGCGCTGAACTTGCCTGATCCTCCCAGCCCTATATACCTCCTGTGCCTCCACCAATCTCTTTTTTACACAAAAGAGTTTCATTGCTTGCTCTGCGAGAAGTTTTTCCCATGCCACTGCTTTTTTCCCTGCTGCTACAGAGACAAAATACCAGGGAGCCGACATGCTGCACGCTGTAAAAGAGTCCGTACCTGAATTCCTCTGAACGACGACACACCCATGTAGAGAAAGACGCCATAAAGCAACAACCCACAACCCAAAAGCACCAAACCATTTTTTCCACTCACAAAGAAAATTCTACCACTTGCAAGGAAGGTGTGACTCTGAGTTATCCCTGGCAGCGCATCAAAACAATTCATTCCCCACACCTGCTGCTGCTGCCATTTTAAAACAAAAATGCACTTCTCTATTGCTCCAAGATTAATTAGCTCCTCCAAAAGGTTGCTCATCTGAACTGCCCTGTCACTTGCTCCCTGCATCATCGTTAATCCAGGAGAGCATCCTGCCACGTAGCCTGACCTTGTCCCAAACCAATGCCTTCAGAAGGCATCGGGAATAAGAGCTTCTCCCCAGACCTGCAGCCCAGAAGGGGCTGGAGTCATCTCTCACAGGCCCTTACCTTCAGCTTGTGCTCCTTCCTGTTCACAATAACGGCACTGATCTGCTGGTCCATGAATATCAAGATGGTGCAGAGCAGAGCTGGGACGAGCGCAGCCAACACCGTCCACCAAGGGTTGGGTCCTATGGGGTTGATGAACCACCCGCGGTCCTCTCTGGTAGGCTGCAACAAAGCCCACACATCAGCATCGTCTCCCAGCCCAGGCACTCCACTGGCTTTCATTTTCCCCTCCCTCCCTGTGTCAGAGCACCTCCCAGCCCTGGCTTCATGTCCCCCTCTCCCGGGGGCTTCAGCAGTGCCAGTCTCCTCTTTGCAAGCACCTCTAGATACTTCCCCTGTAGGTATCTAGTTTTGGGGCCATCTTCTCGTTTCCAGGAGGAAGCAAGGCACTTGGAGGTGGAAGAGGAGATGGTCACACCACCAGCATCTCCTCCAGACTCAGCCCTGCCCTGCCCCGGCATCACCTTGTGGCACCCCCACGTGCCAAAACACCCCATTACCTTGAACACATGGGGGACCTGGAGCTTCGGCGATGGGATCCCAACCACAAAGTCAAGGAGCACCATGATGACGATGGTGAGGAAAACAGCAAAATCACTCACTGTGGACCGCAACTGGAGCGAGAAACCAGAGGTGAGAGGGGCATGGCAAACAGGGCCGTAACGTGAGATGCAAGAGTTGCAGACATCCACAACATTAAGGCTGCTTAACCAAATCCCACCACCCCTCTGAGCACATGCAGCCTGATCCCTTGCTTAGATACTGCTGCTGTGTTTGTCCCTGTGAGATCTGGGGTCAGACAATAAAAAAAGCTTAATTAGGCAGACAAGGGTTGGTTTAAGTCAAAACCTAAAAATAATAATAATAATATTAAAAATAAGAAAACACGTCTGCCACTACAGCTACACTCACAGCTACAATGGCAACAAGGCACTGAGGCATCTTTTAGTCCTCAAAAGGAAGCTCCTCATTCAAATCTACTTTCCGCTCGAGCACATAATGCACAGAAGGTAGGGAAAAAATCCCACAACCCCAACCCCCAAAACTTTGGGAAACCTGACTTCCTACTACCTGAGGAGGAAAAAAAAAATTAAA